>NW_027189641.1:0-100000 GCF_040958095.1 Procambarus clarkii
AGGGTATTATGTCAGTGACGGGTCTGGTGGAGGGTATTATGTCAGTGACGGGTCTGGTGGGAGGGTATTATATCAGTGACGGGTCTGGTGGAGGGTATTATGCCAGTGACGGGTCTGGTGGGAGGGTATTATGTCAGTGACGGGTCTGGTGGAGGGTATTATGTCAGTGACGGGTCTGGTGGAGGGTATTATGTCAGTGACGGGTCTGGTGGAGGGTATTATGTCAGTGACGGGTCTGGTGGGAGGGTATTATGCCAGTGACGGGTCTGGTGGAGGGTAATATGCCAGTGACGGGTCTGGTGGGAGGGTATTATGTCAGTGACGGGTCTGGTGGAGGGTCTGGTGGAGGGTATTATGCCAGTGTCGGGTCTGGTGGGAGGGTATTATGTCAGTGACGGGTCTGGTGGGAGGGTCTGGTGGAGGGTATTATGTCAGTGACGGGTCTGGTGGAGGGTATTATGTCAGTGACGGGTCTGGTGGAGGGTAATATGCCAGTGACGGGTCTGGTGGGAGGGTATTATGTCAGTGACGGGTCTGGTGGAGGGTATTATGTCAGTGACGGGTCTGGTGGAGGGTATTATGCCAGTGACGGGTCTGGTGGGAGGGTATTATGTCAGTGACGGGTCTGGTGGAGGGTATTATGTCAGTGACGGGTCTGGTGGAGGGTATTATGTCAGTGACGGGTCTGGTGGGAGGGTATTATGCCAGTGACGGGTCTGGTGGAGGGTATTATGTCAGTGACGGGTCTGGTGGGAGGGTATTATGTCAGTGACGGGTCTGGTGGGAGGGTATTATACCAGTGACGGGTCTGGTGGAGGGTATTATGTCAGTGACGGGTCTGGTGGAGGGTATTATGTCAGTGACGGGTCTGGTGGAGGGTATTATGCCAGTGACGGGTCTGGTGGAGGGTATTATGTCAGTGACGGGTCTGGTGGGAGGGTATTATGCCAGTGACGGGTCTGGTGGAGGGTATTATGTCAGTGACGGGTCTGGTGGGAGGGTATTATGTCAGTGACGGGTCTGGTGGGAGGGTAATATGTCAGTGACGGGTCTGGTGGGAGGGTATTATGCCAGTGACGGGTCTGGTGGAGGGTATTATGTCAGTGACGGGTCTGGTGGAGGGTATTATGTCAGTGACGGGTCTAGTGGGAGGGTATTATGTCAGTGACGGGTCTGGTGGGAGGGTATTATGTCAGTGACGGGTCTGGTGGGAGGGTATTATACCAGTGACGGGTCTGTTGGGAGGGTATTATGTCAGTGACGGGTCTGGTGGAGGGTATTATGTCAGTGACGGGTCTGGTGGGAGGGTATTATGTCAGTGACGGGTCTGATGGGAGGGTATTATACCAGTGACGGGTCTGGTGGAGGGTATTATGCCAGTGACGGGTCTGGTGGAGGGTATTATGTCAGTGACGGGTCTGGTGGAGGGTATTATGTCAGTGACGGGTCTGGTGGGAGGGTATTATGTCAGTGACGGGTCTGGTGGAGGGTATTATGCCAGTGACGGGTCTGGTGGAGGGTATTATGTCAGTGACGGGTTTGGTGGAGGGTATTATGCCAGTGACGGGTCTGGTGGAGGGTATTATGTCAGTGACGGGTCTGGTGGAGGGTATTATGTCAGTGACGGGTCTGGTGGAGGGTATTATGTCAGTGACGGGTCTGGTGGAGGGTATTATGTCAGTGACGGGTCTGGTGGAGGGTATTATGTCAGTGACGGGTCTGGTGGGAGGGTATTATGTCAGTGACGGGTCTGGTGGAAGGGTATTATGTCAGTGACGGGTCTGGTGGAGGGTATTATGTCAGTGACGGGTCTGGTGGAGGGTATTATGTCAGTGACGGGTCTGGTGGAGGGTATTATGTCAGTGACGGGTCTGGTGGGAGGGTATTATGTCAGTGACGGGTCTGGTGGAGGGTATTATGTCAGTGACGGGTCTGGTGGGAGGGTATTATACCAGTGACGGGTCTGGTGGGAGGGTATTATATCAGTGACGGGTCTGGTGGGAGGGTATTATGTCAGTGACGGGTCTGGTGGGAGGGTCTTATGTCAGTGACGGGTCTGGTGGAGGGTATTATGTCAGTGACGGGTCTGGTGGGAGGGTATTATACCAGTGACGGGTCTGGTGGAGGGTATTATGTTAGTGACGGGTCTGGTGGAGGGTATTATGTCAGTGACGGGTCTGGTGGGAGGGTCTGGTGGAGGGTATTATGCCAGTGACGGGTCTGGTGTGAGGGTATTATGTCAGTGACGGGTCTGGTGGAGGGTATTATGTCAGTGACGGGTCTGGTGGAGGGTATTATGTCAGTGACGGGTCTGGTGGAGGGTATTATGTCAGTGACGGGTCTGGTGGGAGGGTATTATGTCAGTGACGGGTCTGGTGGAGGGTATTATGCCAGTGACGGGTCTGGTGGGAGGGTATTATGTCAGTGACGGGTCTGGTGGGAGGGTATTATGTCAGTGACGGGTCTGGTGGGAAGGTATTATGTCAGTGACGGGTCTGGTGGGAGGGTATTATGCCAGTGACGGGTCTGGTGGAGGGTATTATGTCAGTGACGGGTCTGGTGGGAGGGTATTATGTCAGTGACGGGTCTGGTGGGAGGGTACTATGTCAGTGACGGGTCTGGTGGAGGGTATTATGTCAGTGACGGGTCTGGTGGAGGGTATTATGTCAGTGACGGGTCTGGTGGAAGGTATTATGTCAGTGACTTGTCTGGTGGAGGGTATTATGTCAGTGACGGGTCTGGTGGAGGGTATTATGCCAGTGACGGGTCTGGTGGGAGGGTCTGGTGGGAGGGGTCTGGTGGGAGGGTATTATACCAGTGACGGGTCTGGTGGAGGGTATTATGTCAGTGACGGGTCTGGTGGAGGGTATTATGTCAGTGACGGGTCTGGTGGAGGGTATTATGCCAGTGACGGGTCTGGTGGAGGGTATTATGTCAGCGACGGGTCTGGTGGAGGGTATCATGTCAGTGACGGGTCTGGTGGAGGGTATTATACCAGTGACGGGTCTGGTGGGAGGGTATTATGTCAGTGACGGGTCTGGTGGAGGGTATTATGTCAGTGACGGGTCTGGTGGAGGGTATTATGTCAGTGACGGGTCTGGTGGAGGGTATTATGTCAGTGACGGGTCTGGTGGAGGGTATTATGTCAGTGACGGGTCTGGTGGAGGGTATTATGTCAGTGACGGGTCTGGTGGAGGGTATTATACCAGTGACGGGTCTGGTGGGAGGGTATTATGTCAGTGACCGGTCTGGTGGAGGGATTTATGTCAGTGACGGGTCTGGTGGAGGGTATTATGTCAGTGACGGGTCTGGTGGAGGGTATTATGCCAGTGACGGGTCTGGTGGGAGGGTATTATGTCAGTGACGGGTCTGGTGGGAGGGTATTATGTCAGTGACGGGTCTGGTGGGAGGGTATTATGTCAGTGACGGGTCTGGTGGAGGGTATTATGTCAGTGACGGGTCTGGAGGGAGGGTCTGGTGGGAGGGTATTATGTCAGTGACGGGTCTGGTGGGAGGGTATTATGTCAGTGACGGGTCTGGTGGGAGGGTATTATGTCAGTGACGGGTCTGGTGGGAGGGTATTATGTCAGTGACGGGTCTGGTGGAGGGTATTATGCCAGTGACGGGTCTGGTGGAGGGTATTATGTCAGTGACGGGTCTGGTGGGAGGGTATTATGTCAGTGACGGGTCTGGTGGGAGGGTATTATGTCAGTGACGGGTCTGGTGGGAGGGTCTGGTGGGAGGGTATTATGTCAGTGACGGGTCTGGTGGGAGGGTCTGGTGGGAGGGTATTATGTCAGTGACGGGTCTGGTGGGAGGGTCTGGTGGGAGGGTCTGGTGGGAGGGTCTGGTGGGAGGGTCTGGTGGGAGGGTCTGGTGGGAGGGTATTATGTCAGTGACGGGTCTGGTGGGAGGGTCTGGTGGGAGGGTCTGGTGGGAGGGTATTATGTCAGTGACGGGTCTGGTGGGAGGGTATTATATGTCAGTGACGGGTCTGGTGGAGGGTATTATGTCAGTGACGGGTCTGGTGGGAGGGTATTATGTCAGTGACGGGTCTGGTGGAGGGTATTATGTCAGTGACGGGTCTGGTGGAGGGTATTATGTCAGTGACGGGTCTGGTGGAGGGTATTATGTCAGTGACGGGTCTGGTTGGAGGGTATTATGTCAGTGACGGGTCTGGTGGAGGGTATTATGTCAGTGACGGGTCTGGTGGAGGGTATTATATCAGTGACGGGTCTGGTGGGAGGGTATTATGTCAGTGACGGGTCTGGTGAGAGGGCCAGGTGGGAGGGTATTATACCAGTGACGGGTCTGGTGGAGGGTATTATGTCAGTGACGGGTCTGGTGGGAGGGTATTATGTCAGTGACGGGTCTGGTGGAGGGTATTATGTCAGTGACGGGTCTGGTGGGAGGGTCTGGTGGGAGGGTATTATGTCAGTGACGGGTCTGGTGGGAGGGTATTATGCCAGTGACAGGTCTGGTGGGAGGGTATTATGTCAGTGACGGGTCTGGTGGAGGGTATTATACCAGTGACGGGTCTGGTGGAGGGTATTATGTCAGTGACGGGTCTGGTGGAGGGTATTATGTCAGTGACGGGTCTGGTGGGAGGGTATTATGTCAGTGACGGGTCTGGTGGGAGGGTATTATGTCAGTGACGGGTCTGGTGGAGGGTATTATGTCAGTGACGAGTCTAGTGGAGGGTATTATGTCAGTGACGGGTCTGGTGGGAGGGTATTATGCCAGTGACGGGTCTGGTGGAGGGTATTATGTCAGTGACGGGTCTGGTGGAGGGTATTATGTCAGTGACGGGTCTGGTGGAGGGTATTATGCCAGTGACGGGTCTGGTGGGAGGGTCTGGTGGGAGGGTATTATACCAGTGACGGGTCTGGTGGGAGGGTATTATGTCAGTGACGGGTCTGGTGGGAGGGTATTATGTCAGTGACGGGTCTGGTGGGAGGGTATTATGTCAGTATCGGGTCTGGTGGAGGGTATTATGTCAGTGACGGGTCTGGTGGGAGGGTATTATACCAGTGACGGGTCTGGTGGGAGGGTATTATGCCAGTGACGGGTCTGGTGGGAGGGTCTGGTGGGAGGGTATTATACCAGTGACGGGTCTGGTGGGAGGGTATTATGTCAGTGACGGGTCTGGTGGAGGGTATTATGTCAGTGACGGGTCTGGTGGGAGGGTATTATGTCAGTGACGGGTCTGGTGGAGGGTATTATGCCAGTGACGGGTCACGGGTCTGGTGGAGGGTCAGTGACGGGTCTGGTGGAGGGTATTATGTCAGTGACGGGTCTGGTGGAGGGTATTATGTCAGTGACGGGTCTGGTGGGAGGGTATTATGTCAGTGACGGGTCTGGTGGGAGGGTATTATGTCAGTGACGGGTCTGGTGGGAGGGTATTATGTCAGTGACGGGTCTGGTGGAGGGTATTATGCCAGTGACGGGTCTGGTGGAGGGTATTATGCCAGTGACGGGTCTGGTGGGAGGGTATTATACCAGTGACGGGTCTGGTGGAGGGTATTATGTCAGTGACGGGTCTGGTGGAGGGTATTATGTCAGTGACAGGTCTGGTGGAAGGTATTATGTCAGTGACGGGTCTGGTGGAGGGTATTATGTCAGTGACGGGTCTGGTGGAGGGTATTATGTCAGTGACGGGTCTGGTGGAGGGTATTATGTCACTGACGGGTCTGGTGGAGGGTATTATGTCAGTGACGGGTCTGGTGGGAGGGTATTATGTCAGTGACGGGTCTGGTGGAGGGTATTATGTCAGTGACAGGTCTGGTGGGAGGGTATTATGTCAGTGACGGGTCTGGTGGGAGGGTATTATGCCAGTGACGGGTCTGGTGGAGGGTATTATGTCAGTGACGGGTCTGGTGGAGGGTATTATGTCAGTGACGGGTCTGGTGGAGGGTATTATGTCAGTGACGGGTCTGGTGGAGGGTATTATGTCAGTGACGGGTCTGGTGGGAGGGTATTATGTCAGTGACGGGTCTGGTGGAGGGTATTATGTCAGTGACGGGTCTGGTGGGAGGGTATTATGCCAGTGATGGGTCTGGTGGAGGGTATTATGCCAGTGACGGGTCTGGTGGAGGGTATTATGTCAGTGACGGGTCTGGTGGAGGGTATTATGTCAGTGACGGGTCTGGTGGAGGGTATTATGTCAGTGACGGGTCTGGTGGAGGGTATTATGTCAGTGACGGGTCTGGTGGAGGGTATTATGTCAGTGACGGGTCTGGTGGGAGGGTATTATGTCAGTGACGGGTCTGGTGGAGGGTATTATGTCAGTGACGGGTCTGGTGGAGGGTATTATGTCAGTGACGGGTCTGGTGGAGGGTATTATACCAGTGACGGGTCTGGTGGGAGGGTATTATGTCAGTGACGGGTCTGGTGGAGGGTATTATGTCAGTGACGGGTCTGGTGGGAGGGTATTATGTCAGTGACGGGTCTGGTGGGAGGGTATTACGCCAGTGACGGGTCTGGTGGAGGGTATTATGTCAGTGACGGGTCTGGTGGGAGGGTATTATGTCAGTGACGGGTCTGGTGGAGGGTATTATGTCAGTGACGGGTCTGGTGGGAGGGTATTATGTCAGTGACGGGTCTGGTGGAGGGTATTATGTCAGTGACGGGTCTGGTGGAGGGTATTATGTCAGTGACGGGTCTGGTGGGAGGGTATTATGTCAGTGACGGGTCTGGTGGAGGGTATTATGTCAGTGACGGGTCTGGTGGAGGGTATTATGCCAGTGACGGGTCTGGTGGGAGGGTATTATGTCAGTGACGGGTCTGGTGGAGGGTATTATGCCAGTGACGGGTCTGGTGGGAGGGTCTGGTGGGAGGGTATTATGTCAGTGACGGGTCTGGTGGAGGGTATTATGTCAGTGACGGGTCTGGTGGAGGGTATTATGCCAGTGACGGGTCTGGTGGAGGGTATTATGTCAGTGACGGGTCTGGTGGAGGGTATTATGTCAGTGACGGGTCTGGTGGAGGGTTTTATGTCAGTGACGGGTCTGGTGGGAGGGTATATATGCCAGTGACGGGTCTGGTGGGAGGGTATTATGCCAGTGACGGGTCTGGTGGAGGGTATTATGCCAGTGACGGGTCTGGTGGAGGGTATTATATCAGTGACGGGTCTGGTGGAGGGTATTATGTCAGTGACGGGTCTGGTGGAGGGTATTATGTCAGTGACGGGTCTGGTGGGAGGGTATTATGTCAGTGACGGGTCTGGTGGAGGGTATTATGTCAGTGATGGGTCTGGTGGAGGGTATTATGCCAGTGACGGGTCTGGTGGGAGGGTATTATGTCAGTGACGGGTCTTGTGGGAGGGTCTGGTGGGAGGGTATTATGTCAGTGACGGGTCTGGTGGGAGGGTCTGGTGGAGGGTATTATGCCAGTGACGGGTCTGGTGGAGGGTATTATGTCAGTGACGGGTCTGGTGGAGGGTATTATGTCAGTGACGGGTCTGGTGGAGGGTATTATGTCAGTGACGGGTCTGGTGGAGGGCATTATGTCAGTGACGGGTCTGGTGGAGGGTATTATGTCAGTGACGGGTCTGGTGGAGGGTATTATGTCAGTGACGGGTGTGGTGGAGGTTATTATGCCAGTGACGGGTCTGGTGGAGGGTATTATGTCAGTGACGGGTCTGGTGGAGGGTATTATGCCAGTGACGGGTCTGGTGGAGGGTATTATGTCAGTGACGGGTCTGGTGGAGGGTATTATGTCAGTGACGGGTCTGGTGGGAGGGTCTGGTGGGAGGGTATTATGTCAGTGACGGGTCTGGTGGGAGGGTATTATGTCAGTGACGGGTCTGGTGGGAGGGTATTATGCCAGTGACGGGTCTGGTGGGAGGGTATTATGTCAGTGACGGGTCTGGTGGAGGGTATTATGTCAGTGACGGGTCTGGTGGGAGGGTATTATGTCAGTGACGGGTCTGGTGGGAGGGTATTATGCCAGTGACGGGTCTGGTGGGAGGGTATTATGTCAGTGACGGGTCTGGTGGGAGGGAGGAAGATTACTCGCATCGTTACTATTAAGGCAGTAGCTGAATATTGTAGAGTATTGGCCATGTAAATACCAAGGCAGTTGCCTAGAGACAACGTAGATGTTCTCGTCTTGACCGACCACAGTAATAAGTGTACACAATAACGGCCACAGTAATAAGTGTACAAAATAAATTAATATCAGGTTTACAGGTATCGGAGGTATTATAAGTTTTCTGGATAATGTAAGCAATGGAGTTAATTAAGAACATAAGAACAAAGGCAACTGCAGAAGGCCTGTTGGCCCATACGAGGCAGCTCCTATTTATAACCACCCAATCCCACTCATATACTTGTCCAACCCGCGCTTGAAACAATCGAGGGACCCCACCTCAACAATGTTACGTGGCAATTGGTTCCACAAATCAACAACCCTGTTACTGAACCAGTATTTACCCAAGTCTTTCCTAAATCTAAACTTATCCAATTTATACCCATTGTTTCGTGTTCTGTCTTGTGTTGATACTTTTAATACCCTATTAATATCCCCTTTGTTATGTCCATTCATCCACTTGTAAACCTCTATCATGTCACCCCTTACTCTTCGCCTTTCCAGTGAATGCAACTTAAGCTTTGTTAATCTTTCTTCATATGAAAGATTTCTAATTTGGGGAATTAACTTAGTCATCCTACGCTGGACACGTTCAAGTGAATTTATATCCATTCTATAATATGGCGACCAAAACTGAACTGCATAATCTAAATGGGGCCTAACTAGAGCAAGATATAGCTTGAGAACCACACCAGGTGTCTTGTTACTAATGCTGCGATTAATAAATCCAAGTGTCCGATTTGCCTTATTACGAACATTTATGCATTGATCCTTTGGTTTTAAATTCTTACTAATCATAACTCCCAGATCCCTTTCGCAATTCGACTTCGCAATCTCAACACCATCCAGCTCGTATCTTGTAACCCTATCATCATTACCTAACCTCAGAACTTTACATTTATCAGCATTAAACTGCATCTGAAAATCCTTCGACCATTTCAAAACCCTATCTAGATCAACTTGAAGTGATAGTGAGTCGTCTTCCGAATTAATTTCCCTACCGATTTTCATATCATCGGCAAATTTGCAAATGTTGCTACTCAAACCTGAATCTAAATCATTTATATATATTATAAACAACAGAGGTCCCAGGACAGAGCCCTGAGGCACCCCACTTACAACATTTTCCCACTCTGACTTGACTCCATTTATACTAACTCTCTGTTTCCTTTGGTATAGCCATGCCCTAATCCAGCTTAATATAGCACCCCCAATACCATGAGAGACTATCTTTTTAATCAGTCTTTCATGTGGCACTGTATCAAAAGCTTTGCTAAAGTCAAGGTATACAACATCACAATCCTTACCACTATCAACTGCCTCAACAATGCTAGAATAAAAGGATAACAAATTTGTTAAACATGAACGGCCATTTATAAAACCATGTTGCGACTCAATTATTAATTTATGTTTTTCATAAATTAATAATTGAGCTCCTCTTTGCATTCTTTAAGCACTCTGGCAAACACTTCATCCGGCCCTGGGGATTTGTTTGGTTTGAGTTTTACTATTTGTTTAAGAACATCCTCCCTGGTAACTGTTAAACTCGTCAACCTGTCCTCGTCCTCCCCCACATAGACTTGTTCGGCTGAAGGCATATTGTTAAGTTCCTCTTTAGTAAATACAGATACAAAATATTTATTAAAAATACTACTCATCTCTTCATCACTATCTGTTATTTGACCTGTCTCAGTTTTTAATGGACCTATCCTTTCCCTAGTCTTAGTACGATATAACTGAAAAAACCCTTTAGGATTTGTCTTTGCTTGCCCTGCTATGCGAACTTCATAGTTTCTTTTTGCTTTCCTTATCTCTTTTTTAACATTTCTAACCAGTTGTACGAATTCTTGTTCTAAAGTGACCTCCCCATTTTTATTCCTTTTGTACCAAGCTCTCTTTTTACCTATAAGGTTCTTCAAATTCTTTATCCACTTTGGGTCATTGGTATTCGATCTATTCAATTTGTATGGTATACTACGTTCCTGTGCTTTGTTTAGAATATTCTTAAATAAGTTATATATTGAATCCACATCGAAATCCCTATTTACGTCACCTATCGCTGGGTTCGTGTCTCGCTCCAAGACCGGCCCCCACCCCATACCCAAGACTTTCCAATCAATTTGACCCAAAAAAATTCTTAGGTTATTAAAATCAGCTTTTCGAAAATCTGGCACTTTAACAGAATTTTCTCCTACAGGTCTATTCCATTCTGTGCTAAATCTGATTTCTTTGTGATCACTGTTCCCTAGCTCACTCCCTATTTCGATGTCATTAATTTGTGTTTCCCTGTTAGTTAACACTAAATCTAAAATATTATTTTCCCGTGTTGGTTCCTTAATGTGTTGCGTAAGAAAGCAATCGTCAATTAATTCTAGAAAATCTTCTGCTTCACTATTCCCTGTTTTGTTCAACCAGTTTATTCCACTAAAATTAGTCACCCATGACGTAAATACTGTTAGATCTAGATGCCCTAGATATTTCATTCCATAGATGCTTTGCTTCCATTCTGTCTAAATTTGGTGGCCTATATATAACTTCTATTATAATATTATTTGCTGTTTCGTATAATTCTATCCAAATAGTTTCTGTGTGTGGCTCAGTTTTGATTCCCTCTTTGAGACTACATTTCAAATTGTCCCTAACATATATGGCTACTCCACCTCCTCGTCTAATATATCTATCTGTGTGAAATAGTTTAAATCCATTTATTTGATATTCAGCTAATAGTTCTCTATTTTCTACATTCATCCACGTTTCGGTAAGTGCAATAATATCTATTTTATTGTGCTGACAAGAGCATTTAATTCATTAATTTTATTTCTTAGACTTCTACTGTTAGTGTAATATACCCTAAGTGAATTGTTATTTTGAGGCTCTTCTCTTTCCCTGATCATTTTGCCAATTCCTTTCTCCCACAAACACATACTTTTATTATCTCCTTCCTCCAAATCAATTTCCATACCTCTATCTACTAACAGTTTAAACCCAAACAAACACCTCTAACCACTTCTTCCAACGAGTTCGCAACAGCAACAACCCCAGCTCTCCATAGATGCACCCCTTCACGAGCATACATTTCATTTCTTCCATAGAAGTGTTCCCAGTTGTCTATGAAAGATATTGCATTTGATTTGCAATATCTTTCCAGGCGGCAATTGACACCAATTGCCCTCGACATCCATTCATTTCCTACTCCCTTTCTTGGAAGAATGCCACATATGATCGGGATTCCTCCCTTGCTCCTAACTAATTCAATGGCTGTCCTGAATCTCTGTATTAGTTCCTCACTCCTAACTCGCCCAACATCATTACCCTCTGCACTAATACAAATAATGGGTTTGTTTCCATTTCCTGTCAAAATATCATTCATGTTTCCAACAATATCACCAATTCCAGCTCCCGGATAGCAAACCCTTAATCTGTTCCCCCTATCTCTGGCACAAAACGTTCTGTCTAAATACCTCACCTGGGAATCTCCCACAACCAAAATTCGCTTCGATTCTCCCTTTTCCTTTTGAGCAGTTTGAGGGACCTGCGCTTCAATGCTCCTCGTTACTTTGTCTTTGCCTCCTCGTTGACCAACAGGTTCAACACAGCACTCGTCCTCTAATACGTCAAATGCGTTAAAAGTCCTTAGGTGTAGGCTATTAGTTGTCGGTTTTGCCAAGGTCTTCTTAAGACCCCTGTCTTTCACACCTTGCCAAGACGAGGATTTCTTAATACTGGTCTCGTCAGTCCTTCTTAATGAGGTCCCGTCAACACTGGCCTCCTCCTTCGTTTCCTCCCTAAGTCTCAGCCGTCGCACCTCCTCCCGCAGGGAATCCATCTCTGCTCTCAGAGCTCCAACCATACTCACCAAATCTTTCACTAATCCTTCCATTATTGCAATAATAATGTTATTAGAATCGGAGCTCCAGCTAACACAACCTCTCACTGTGACTGCACCTGACTGACTGATTTAACATTCATATTGGTCAATAGTTTTTCGATTTGTATACATCTTATTGTAAATTTTAGATGTAATTAGTATATATTTTCCCAGGAGTGGACATGATCACGACGCATAAAATACTAATGCATTCACAAGTTGCGCGGAAAAAGCTGTTTGAAAAATAACTTTAGCCTAAGTAAATGAAGGTTACCTTTTTTTGATATACAAGATTTATAGAGCGGGTAGAACCTTTTAGTTCAGGGTCTAAAGGAACACCAATAATGTTGGTATGTCCATTATTGTTGTAATCACCGCATCAAGGCAAAATATTAAATGTTTTCTGCTATGTTCTCAGGGCCTTGCGAGTGTGTACTCTAACGTTTATGACGAGGAAATGGTTAAGATCTATTTGGGATTAAATTACAATATTGTAGATGAGTGATGGACATTGATATGTGATAGTCAAAAAGTATTTGTTATAACCAAGCGCCACAAACCAGTTCTGGGTTTAAACATTCATTGTCTTCCTTAAACACTCTTTCAAAACTGTTCAATTTTCTAACAAAATTAAATATCAACTTTGTTGTCGAGAAGAGCAACAGTGTGACCTCTCGGAGAGGCTGCAGGATCCGTGTCAAGACTGTGGTCGCCCGGTTGTAATTCTTTTACCATGTCGTGGCGTAGTCGACTAAGGCAGCGTCTGGGATCATCCCGGACGTAAGTTCGAACCCTCATCACGGCCTTTGTGGATTTGTTCATTTAATGCATCACGCTATTGTGATTTGTGTGTGTATTGTGAGCTCTTTATTTATCCAGAATTCTCCGTCCTTACCCCACAGGGTGTGACTATATTCACATATAGTGACTGGGGGGAGGCCTCTGGCTGAGCGGACAGCACACTGAACGCGTGATCCTGTGGTCCCGAGTTCGATTCCGGGCGCCGGCGAGAAACAATGGGCAGAGTTTCTTTCATCCTAATGCCCCTGTTACTTAGCAGTAAATAGGTACCATGGAGTTAGTCAGCTGCCACGGGCTGCTTTCTGGGGTGTGTGTGGTGTGGGGGGGACAAAATAGTAGTTAATAACAGTTGATTGAGAGTTGAGAGGCGGGCGGAAAAAGCCGAGTTCATCCCCCACAAGCACAACTAGGTGAATATATTATCCTTGCAAGAATTGTGAATGTTTTATTTGCGTGGATGAGAGAGGACAATTGGTTGGTAAATGCCACATGCAACACCAATATTTGCGTGGATGAGAGAGGACAATTGGTTGGTAAATGCCACATGCAACACCAATATTCAGTAACGGGAGAGATAATGAAGACAATATTTGTGAGAAAGTTTGAAGAATCAGCCGTCATCGAATGTGGCAAAAATACCAGTTATGGAAAGTTCAAAATGGCACCAATTCTTTCAAGCAAAATTAGTGGAACTTTCACATTACCTTAGTTTTTCAGTTATTGCTATTTTGTTATTTGAAGCAGTTTTAGCTGTGCTAGTGGCTTTGTTTTTTATTAAATAAATAGTTACATTGTTTAGCAAGTTGTAACTATGGCTCCAGCATAAATGTTGACCTTTCTTGGTAAATTCCTTAAGCTTGTTAATTACTTAAGTTAGCATTAAGTTCATTAAGATCATTCAACTGGTCTTGTCTGCATTATCTGGCATTAATTGCTCGCAGTCATTATTGGGATGCTTTGTGTATCTATATACTCAACAGCCTTGTCAAATATGTTGACAAGACCACACACTAGAAGGTGAAGGGACGACCACGTTTCGGTCCGTCCTGGACCATTCTCAAGTCAATTGTACCGAAAAATCAAGTCGATTTTGGACGGAAACATGGTCGCCCCTTCACCTTCTAGTGTGTGGTGTGGTCAACATACTTCAGCCACGTTATTGTGACTCTTCGCCTGCACTTGTCGAATATGTCAACGTTCACAAGGGGTTCATAGTGACTCACGGGGTGAAGACTCGAGACAAGGAGCCACACGTGTCTAAACCTGGTTTACAGTTTGTGGTGAAGTGTTATGAAAATTTCTTAATGTTCCTTTATATTCCAAAGCTACTTATGTAGCTGTATTTAATCTTGTGTGTAGTGCACAGCGGCCTGTGGTAATGCCAGATGTACTCCCAGAGTACACCACCAGCATCACCTCCCAGAGTACACCACCAGCATCACTCTACCATCTACAGTACAGTGTTACCGGCACATATAAGCAAGCTGCAATACAGCTGCATAGGGAGTGTCAAGACCTTTTATCTGGTGTCAAGGCCTTTATCCACTACTAAGCTCTCCACATATATTTGACTGCGATTGCCTGATACCTTAATTTACTCTGCCACAGCCTTTTATCAACTACTTATTAATTAATGCTTTAATTAATGCTTTATTATGTAATCCTAAGTTAACCTTGTTCCTAAGCTACAACTCTGCTCTTAATATCCTTTATACTGTACTGTCTAGGGGATGAGGCTATTTTACTTGTCAAGGGAAGTTCAAGGAGTAGGGAAACGGCTGAGTAGAGAGATATAAGAGACATATAGAGACATGAACACATATAGGTTATAGACATATAAAATATACACATATAAGTTATATTTGTAAGATAAATAAACACGATATATTACATGGCATAATTCACTCCTTACAACTCTAGGTCATTCTGAATGTTATTCAGAATATATAAAAATACTTATCCATTCAGGGACTCCGGTCACCCTATCACTCTAGTACAACACTGGAACTGTGCACACACCTGTTGGCATAAGTGTCACACACACACACATATATATATATATAATATTAATATATATATATATATATATATATATATATATATATATATATATATATATATATATATATATATATATATATATAATTATATATATATATATATATATAATTATATATATATATATAATGTCGTACCTAGTAGCCAGAACGCACTTCTCAGCCTACAATTCAGGGCCCGATTTGCCTAATAAGCCAAGTTTTCCTGAATTAATATATTTTCTCAAATTTTTTTCTTATGAAAAGATAAAGCTACCCATTTCATTATGTATGAGGTCAATTTTTTTTATTGGAATTAAAATTAACGTAGATATATGACCGAACCTAACCAACCCTACCTAACCTAACCTAACCTATCTTTATGGGTTAGGTTAGGTTAGGTAGCCGAAAAAGCTAGGTTAGGTTAGGTTAGGTAGGTTAGGTATTCGAAAAACAATTAATTCATGAAAACTTGGCTTATTAGGCAAATCGGGCCTTGCATAGTAGGCTGAGAAGTGCGTTCTGGCTACTAGGTACGACATATATATATATATATATATATATATATATATATATATATATATATATATATATATATATATATATATATATAATATTTATTATTATATATGACCGAAAAAGTAAGATTAATAATTCTAACACGAATTTTCTCGATCTTTCTTATGTTTCTTTTCACTGTTGATGGTAATTGAAAAATCAATTCTCCAAAATTCATTTTTATTTCTAGTCTGACGTGAAACTTGAGCGCGTTTCGTAAAACTTATTACATTTTCAAAGACTTTAGCTTACACACACACACAACTATAACTGAATAGAGCTTAAACATCTTCGATTTTTTTATACTCGCATTTTGGGTGAGGTGATATGTTACAACAGTTTTGGATGAGGTGAACAAAACTTTCAACACAGGATAGAACACGAAACAATGGGTATTGAAGGTAAGAATGCAAGTAATTGCAGAGGGCCTATTGGCCCATATTTCTTGATGCTTCTATATTGGAGCGGAGTCTTGAAGTGGGTAGAATATAGTTGTGCATTAATTGGCTGTTGATTGCTGGTGTTGACTTCTTGATGTGTAGTGTCTCGCAAATGTCAAGCCGCCTGCTATCGCTGTATCAATCGATGATTTCTGTGTTGTTTGCTAAGATTTCTCTGGTGATGGTCTGGTTGTGGGAAGAGATTATATGTTCCTTAATGGAGCCCTGTTGCTTATGCATCGTTAAACGCCTAGAAAGAGATGTTGTTGTCTTGCCTATATACTGGGTTTTTTGGAGCTTACAGTCCCCAAGAGGGCATTTGAAGGCATAGACGACGTTAGTCTCTTTTAAAGCGTTCTGTTTTGTGTCTGGAGAGTTTCTCATGAGTAGGCTGGCCGTTTTTCTGGTTTTATAGTAAATCGTCAGTAGTATCCTCTGATTTTTGTCTGTAGGGATAACGTTTCTATTAACTATCTTTCAGGACCCTTTCCTCCGTTTTATGAGCTGTGGAAAAGAAGTTCCTGTAAAATAGTCTAATAGGGGGTATAGGTGTTAGTTGTCTCTTCAGAGGTTGCATGGTGTTTCACTTTCCTTCTTATGATGTCTTCAACGAAACCATTGGAGAAGCCGTTGTTGACTAGGACCTGCCTTACCCTACAGAGTTCTTCGTCGACTTGCTTCCATTCTGAGCTGTGGCTGAGAGCACGGTCGACATATGCGTTAACAACACTCTTGTACCTGTCTGGGCAGTCACTGTTGGCATTTAGGCACATTCCTATGTTTGTTTCCTTAGTGTAGACTGCAGTGTGGAAAACTCCGCTCCTTTCCATGACTGTTACATCTAGAAAAGGCAGCTTCCCATCCTTCTCCATCTCGTAAGTGAAACGCAACACAGAATTCTGCTCAAATGCCTCCTTCAGCTCCTGCAGATGTCTGACATCAGGTACCTGTGTAAAAATGTCATCAACATACCTGCAGTATATGGCCGGTTTCAAGTTCATGTCGACTAAGACTTTTTGCTCGATGGTACCCATGTAGAAGTTCGCAAACAGGACACCTAGGGGAGAACCCATGGCGACCCCATCTACTTGCTTATACATGTGCCCATCCGGGCTCAAGAAGGGTGCCTCTTTAGTACAAGCTTGGAGTAGCTTCCTTAGAATGTTTTCTAGGTATGTCAAGAGGAGTACAGGCAGGATCACGATACACTCTGTCCGCTATCATCCCGATTGTTTCATCCACAGGTACGTTGGTAAACAGAGATTCTACGTCCAACGAGGCTCTTATCCTTGTGGCCCGTGTTCCCCGCAGTAAGTCAACAAATTCCTTTGGAGACTTCAGGCTGAAGGCGCAAGGGACATAAGGAGTCAGCAAGCCATTGAGTCATTTCGCCAGTCTGTACGTGGGTGTGGGTATCTGGCTGATGATTGGCCAAAGTGGGTTTCCAGGCTTATGTGTCTTGACATTTCCATACGCGTATCCAGGTTTATATTCCCCAATAATCTTTGGCAGGTGGAGTCTGGATTTCTTGGCGTTCACAGTTTCGATCAATTTGTTGACCTTTGCTTTCAATTCGGCTGTAGGAATTGAAAGCCAAATTGAAAGCAAAGGTCAACAAATTGATCGAAACTGTGAACGCTAAGAAATCCGGACTCCACCTGCCAAGGATTATTCTGGAATATAAACCTGGATACGCGCATGGAAATGTCAAGACACATAAGCCTGGAAACCCACTTCGGCCAATCATCAGCCAGATACCCACACCCACGTACAGACTGGCGAAACGACTCAATGGCTTGCTGACTCCTTATGTACCTTGCGCCTTCAGCCTGAAGTCTCCAAAGGAATTTGTTGATTTACTGCGGGGCACACGGGCCACAGGGATAAGAGCCTCGTTGGACGTAGAATCGCTGTTTACCAACGTACCTGTGGACGAGACAATCGGGATGATAGCCGACAGAGTGTATCGTGATCCAGTCTGTACTCCTCTTGACATACCAGAAAATATTCTGAGGAAACTACTCCAAGCTTGTACTAAAGAGGCACCCTTCTTGAGCCCGGATGGGCACATGTATAAGCAAGTAGATGGGGTCGCCATGGGTTCTCCCCTAGGTGTCCAGTTTGCAAACTTCTACATGGGTGCCATCGAGCAAAAAGTCTTAGTCGACATGAACTTGAAACCGGCCATATACTGCAGGTATGTTGACGACATTTTTACACAGGTACCTGATGTCAGACATCTGCAGGAGCTGAAGGAGGCATTTGAGCAGAGTTCCGTGCTGCGTTTCACTTACGAGATGGAGAAGGATGGGAAGCTGCCCTTTTCTAGATGTAACAGTCATGGAAAAGAGCGGAGGTTTCCACACTGCAGTCTACACTAAGGAAACAAACATAGGAATGTGCCTAAATGCCAACAGCGACTGCCCAGACAGGTACAAGAGGAGTGTTGTTAACGCATATGTCGACCGTGCTCTCAGCCACAGCTCAGAATGGAAGCAAGTCGACGAAGAACTCTGTAGGGTAAGGCAGGTCCTAGTCAACAACGGCTTCTCCAATGGTTTCGTCGAAGACATCATAAGAAGGAAAGTGAAACGCCATGCAACCTCTGAAGAGACAACTAACACAACACCTATACCCCCTATTAGACTATTTTACAGGAACTTCTTTTCCACAGCTCATAAAACGGAGGAAGGGTCCTGAAAGATATTGTTAATAGAAACATTATCCCTACAGACAAAAATCAGAGGATGCAACTGACGATTTACTATAAAACCAGAAAAACGGCCAGCCTACTCATGAGAAACTCTCTAGACACAAAACAGAACGCTTTAAAAGAGACTAACGTCGTCTATGCCTTCAAATGCCCTCTTGGGGACTGTCAGCTCCAAAAAACCCAGTATATAGGCAAGACAACAACATCTCTTTCTAGGCGTTTAACGATGCATAAGCAACAGGGCTCCATTAAGGAACATATAATCTCTTCCCACAACCAAACCATCGCCAGAGAAATCTTAGTAAACAACACAGAAATCATCGATAGATACAGCGATAGCAGGCGGCTTGACGTTTGCGAGGCACTACACATCAAGAAATCAACACCAGCAATCAACAGCCAATTAATGCACAACTATATTCTACCCACCTCAAGTCTCCGCTCCAATATAGAAGCATCAAGAAATATGGACCAATAGGCTTTCTACAAACACTTCTATTCAATACCCATTGTTTCGTGTTCTGTCTTGTGTTGATGAAATTAATACCCTATTAATACCACCTCTTGTTCTGTCTTGTGTTGATGAAATTAATACCCTATTAATGCCACCTCACCCCATCCACCTCACTCAAATGTAGATATAAAATCGGAGATGCGTAAGTTCTATTCAGTTGTGTATTTGTAAACTTAAAGTCTTTGAAAATGTAATAAGTTTTACGAAATGCGCTCGTGTCGCGTCAGACTAGAAATAAAAATGAATATTAGAGAATTGATTTTTGATTTACCTCCAACAGTGAAAAGAAACGTACGAAAGATTGAGAAAATTCGTGTTAGAATTATTAATCTTACTTTTTCGGTCATATTTAATAATATATGTCTACAGGAAAGACTGCTACCAAAATATACTAACACACACACACACACATATATATATATATATATATATATATATATATATATATATATATATATATATATATATATATATATATATATATATATATATATATATGTACACATATATATATATATATATATATATATATATATATATATATATATGTACACACATATATATACATGTGTGTACATATATATATATGTGTACACACATGTATATATATGTGTACACATATATATATATGCACATATATATATATATATATATATATATATATATATATATATATATATATATATATATGCACATATAATATATATATATATATATATATATATATATATATATATATATATATATATATATATATATATATAATGTGTGTACATATATATATATATATATATATATATATATATATATATATATATAATATGTGACGGTAACGCGTTGGTGTTCGGCTGTTCAAAGCTAGGGGTATGGCCTCGTCACATAGTATAAAAAAAAATAGAAAATCTGGAACTTCGTCTGTGGTAAGGTAAGGAGAAGACACACAAAACACAAGTAAACTTTAACAATGGAATTTTAATTACGTTAAATAAATCAAAACATGAATAAAATGGACAAACAAATTCGTATAATAAAATCAATCAAAATAATAAGAATAATTAAATGACACAATGAAAAGTTACATTAAGACAAGTGAGCAAAATAACAAGAAGTGCAATAGACAAGTAAATGAGAGGTGCGGGAATATCGGCTTTAAGCTATCACCTCTCTTAGTACACGTACGCCAAAGCTTACGTCTAGCAGGGAGAAGTGTTAACTGTGAGAAAGCACTGAATATTCTGAGGACTGAGGTCGTGGCGGCCCCAGACATCAAGTAGTATGGTGGGCGAGTGCAGTTGCAGCCAGACCGGCGACCAATCAGCGAGGAGCCGGCAGCAAGACGGGTAGTTTGGCGGTTTGAGTCTGAGCAGGTGTCCCTGGCTGCATACGTTTTGCGCTCTGGCAAACCTTGCTGGTGTTGTTGTCATTGTTGGAAATTTCTTCCATAGTAGTTTTATATAGATGTAACGACGTATTTGTGGAGGGAAGAGCAGGCTCAATCTCTTGAAGGAGATTATCGTCACAATATATATAATATATATATATATATATATATATATATATATATATATATATATATATATATATATATATATATATATATAATGTCGTACCTTGTAGCCAGAACGCACTTCTCAGCCTATTATGCAAGGTCCGATTTGCCTAATAAGCCAAGTTTTCATGAATTAATTGTTTTTCGGCAACCTTACCTACCTACCTACCTAACCTAACCTAACTTTTTCGGCTACCTAACCTAACCTAACCTATAAAGATAGGTTAGGTTAGGTTAGGTAACCTATAAAGATAGGTTAGGTTAGGTTAGGTAGGGTTGGTTAGGTTCGGTCATATATCTACGTTAATTATAACTCCAATAAAAAAAGTTGACCTCATACATAATGAAATGGGTAGCTTTATCATTTCATAAGAAATAAATTAGAGAAAATATATTATTTCAGGAAAACTTGGCTTATTAGGCAAATCGGGCCTTGCATAGTAGGCCGAGAAGTGCGTTCTGGCTACTAGGTACGACATATATATATATATATATATATATATATATATATATATATATATATATATATATATATATATATATATGCACATATATATATAATTATATTATTTTATTTAATATGACCGAGTAAGTAAGATAAATATTTCTAACACGAATTTTCTCGATCTTGTTTCTTTTCACTGTTGATGGTAATTGAAAAATCCATTCTCCAAAATTAATTTTTATTCTTTTTTTTTTATTTTTATATATTTTTATTTATATTTATTTTTATTCACTAGTCTGACGTGACACTTGAACGCGTTTCGTAATAACTTATTACATTTTCAAAGAGTTGTGTGTGTACACACACACAACTATTACCTACAAACACTAACCAGAGTTCTTACTTATGCTATGATTTAAACAGCTTGTTTAAACCTAACCTAACCAACCAACCAACCAACCAACCAACCAACCTAAGTAACCTACCTAACCAACCAACCTAACCAACCCAACCAACCTAACCTAACCAACCGAACCTAACCAACCCACCTAACCAACCTAACCAACCAACCAACCTAACCTTTCCAACCACCCAACCAACCAACCCAAACAACCAACCTAACCAAACCAACCAACCTAACCAACGAACCTAAGCAATCTAACTTAACCAACCAACCTAACCAACCAACCTAACCAACCAACCTAACCTAACCAACCCACCTAACTAACCAATCTAATCAACCAACCAACCTAGGCAACCTAATCTAACCAACCAACCAACCTAAGCTATCTAACCAAACCAACCAACCTAACCAACCAACCTAAGCTATCTAACTTAACCAACCAACCTAACCAACCAACCAATCTAATCAACCACCCCTAATCAACCAACCTAACCAACCTAACCTAACCAACCTAACCTAACCAACCCACCTAATCAACCACCCCTAATCAACCAACCTAACCAACCAATCCAACCAATCCAACCAACCCAACCAACCTAACCAACCAACCAATCTAATCAACCACCCCTAATCAACCAACCTAACCAACCTACCTAATCAACCACCCCAAATCAACCAACCTAACCAACCTAACCTAACCAACCAATCCAACCAACCAATCCAACCAACCTAACCAACCAACCTAAGCTATCTAACTTAACCAACCATCCTAACCAACCAACCAATCTAATCAACCACCCCTAATCAACCAACTTAACCAACCAACCTAACCAACCAACCTAACTAAGATAACCTAACCAACCAACCTAACCAACCAACTTAATCAACCAACCTAACCAACCAACCAACCAACCAACTTAACCAACCAACTTAATCAACCAACCCAACAAACCTTACCTAATCAACCAACTTAATCAACCAACTTAATCAACCAACCTAATCAACCAACCTAACCAACCAACCTAATCAACCAACACAACCAACCAACCTAATCAACCAACACAACACAACCAACCAATCCAACCAACCAATCCAACCAACCAATCGAACCAACCTAACCAACCAACCTAAGCTATCTAACTTAACCAACCATCCTAACCAACCAACCAATCTAATCAACCACCCCTAATCAACCAACCAACCTAACCAACCAACCTAACTAAGATAACCTAACCAACCAACCTAACCAACCAACCCAACCAACCAACCCAACCAATCAACCTAATCAACCAACCTAACCTAACCAACCAAACCTAACCAACCAATGTAACCAACCTAACCAACTAACCAACTAACCAACCAACCTAACCAACCAAGTAACCTAACCTTACCTAACCAACCAACCTAACCTAACCAACCAAGTAACCTAACCAACCAACCTAATCAACCAACGTAACTAACCTAACCTAACAAACCTAACCAACCTAAGCTATCTAACCTAACCAACCAACCTAAGCTATGTAACCTAACCAACCAACCTAACCAGGGAACCTAACCAACCAACCAACCTAACCAACGTAACCAACCAACCTAAGCTATCCAACCAACCAACCAATGTAACCAACCAACCTAAGCAATGTAACCTAACCTAACCTAAGGTTGAGCAACCTAACCTGAGCAACCTGCCTAACCAACCTAACCTGAGCAACCTAACCTGAGCAACCTAACCTGAGCAACCTAACCTGAGCAACCTAACCTGAGCAACCGAACCTGAGCAACCGAACCTGAGCAACCTAACCTGAGCAACCTAACCTGAGCAACCTAACCTGAGCAACCTAACCTGAGCAACCTAACCTGAGCAACCTAACCTGAGCAACCTAACCTGAGCAACCTAACCTGAGCAACCTAATTATGTTGTTATTTATGTTAATTATTATGTTAATTATATTATTATTATTATATATTATATTATTATTATACAACCTTATCTCCCTTCTTATTATCATATCTTATTATCATATCATATATATCTTATTGTCAACTCCCTTCTTATTATCTGACACGAACCTTCGGTTCGTGTCAGAGTCCATGAGTGTCCGTGTGCGTGTCCGTGTGAGTGTCCGTGTCCGTGTATCCAAGGGGTTTTGGGTCCAGGAAGCTATTTGTGTCGACCCAAATTGCCTCCCTCCTCCCCACCTGAAATCCAGGTGGATTGAAAGACCTGCCCGAGGTCAGTGGATCCAGGTATCCGTCCGTGGCCCCCCGGACTTCAACCCTTCCCCACATTCCAAGGAGTCGGTCAATCAATCTTCGGCTATCCAGAGAATCTATCGAAACTGATGCTCCTACAGGAGGGGACACACAGAGAAATCTGTGCCCTGTACTTGCAACCGTTCCGACAGGCTCGAACGCAGATCTATCCGGATTAGGAACTTGTTCTATCCGACTAGGCCACGCTGGAGTTGCCTTCTGAATCAAATTTGGCACTTGTATTTATATCTCATAGCAAGGTTAGTTAGTGTCTATTTATCAACAGTTGCAATGATTGAGATGTTAAGTTGTTAATTTGTGTTGACAGTTAGAAATACCAGACAGCTTTGTTTGGTAAGGTTGCAGTCCCGTGAGGCAGTTTTATGAATGAATATTGGAGAATTTAGGCTAACTGACATTGTGTGTGTGTGTGTGTGTGTGTGTGTGTGTGTGTGTGTGTGTACTCACCTAGTTGTACTCACCTAGTTGTGTTTGCGGGGGTTGAGCTCTGGCTCTTTGGTCCCGCCTCTCAACCGTCAATCAACAGGAGTACAGATTCCTGAGCCTATTGGGCTCTATCATATCTACACTTGAAACTGTGTATGGAGTCAGCCTCCACCACATCACCTCCTAATGCATTCCATTTGTCAACCACTCTGACACTAAAAAAGTTCTTTCTAATATCTCTGTGGCTCATTTGGGCACTCAGTTTCCACCTGTGTCCCCTTGTGTTAAATAGACTGTCTTTATCTACCCTATCAATTCCCTTCAGAATCTTAAATGTGGTGATCATGTACCCCTTAATTCCTCTCTGTCTTCCACCGAAGTGAGGTTTAATTCCCGTAGTCTCTCCTCGTAGCTCATACCTCTCAGCTCGGGTACTAGTCTGGTGGCAAACCTTTGAACCTTTTCCAGTTTAGTCTTATCCTTGACTAGATATGGACTCCATGCTGGGGCTGCATACTCCAGGATTGGCCTGACATATGTGGTATACAAAGTTCTGAATGATTCTTTACTCAAGTTTCTGAATGCCGTTCGTATGCTGGCCAGCCTGGCATATGCCGCTGATGTTATCCGCTTGATATGTGCTGCAGGAGACAGGTCTGGCGTGATATCAACCCCCAAGTCTTTTTCCTTCTCTGACTCCTGAAGAATTTCCTCTCCCAGATGATACCTTGTATCTGGCCTCCTGCTCCCTACACCTATCTTCATTACATTACATTTGGTTGGGTTAAACTCTAACAACCATTTGTTCGACCATTCCTTCAGCTTGTCTAGGTCTTCTTGAAGCCTCAAACAGTCCTCTTCTGTTTTAATCCTTCTCATAATTTTAGCATCGTCCGCAAACATTGAGAGAAATGAATCGATACCCTCCGGGAGATCATTTACATATATCAGAAACAAGATAGGACCGAGTACAGAGCCCTGTGGGACTCCACTGGTGACTTCACGCCAATCGGAGGTCTCACCCCTCACCGTAACTCTGCTTCCTATTGCTTAGATAATCCCTTATTAACTGGAGCACCTTACCAGCTACACCTGCCTGTCTCTCCAGCTTATGTACCAGCCTCTTATGCACACACACACACACACACACACACACACACACACACACACACACACACACACACACACACACACACACACACACACACTGACCCACAGAGACTGCCCAAATATGTATACTAACAGCAGCAGCAGTTGGTGTTCCCAGGCAGGTCACCCATCCAAGTACTAACCAAAGTCAACGGTGTTTAACCTGACAGATGTATGGGAGGAGACGCAGTGTTCTCAAGGTGATAGGTAGGTAGGTAGTATGGCCATTGCTATTGTATACAAGTAGTAAGTAATCACATGTGAGTGAGTGAGTGAGTCAAGATAATGGTAACTGCGGCGGGCAGGCAGGCGGAGGATACTCACACATAGCAGCCAATTCTCCATTAATGATAGTACTTATTGCAACTATTTAGTCAAATTAACCAACAACAAATGGACTACTACCACTACTACTACTACTACTACTGTTGCTCCAAAATAGAAATGTTGGGATGCCACCGCTGCCATTGATCTCGCACAAGTTGCTGCTGACAAATGACTCATCTTAGGCCTTGCATATGCTTTCTTAGGCTTCATTTAGTCAATAATTGTAACATCATTGAGTCGGGGGACAGGCAGACAGGCACTTTATACATGTTAGGCTTATAGTGGTCTCCAACACCCACCACCCCACAAGGTCCAACTAGTGACTAACCCTCACTCACTCACCACGCCCCAAGTAGCTAGCTTACTAACTCCTGGATACCTATTTACTGCTAGGTGAACAGAGGCATTCGGTGATAGGAAAGGCTACCAACAATTACAGCCCTACTTCTACAAACCTACCCTAAACCAACCTAACCTAATCTAACCTAACCTAACCTAATCTAACATAACCTTACCTAACGTAACTAACTCCTGGATACCTATTTACTGTTAGGTGAATAGATGTATTCGGTGATAGGAAACGCTACCTACAATTACAGCCTTTCTTCTATTTCTATTTCTACAAACCTAGCCTATTTCCTAGCCTAAACTAACCTAACCTAAGGTAATCTAACTAACTCCTGGATACCTATTTACTGCTACGTGAACAGAGAAGACACGCTACCAACAATTACTGACCTATTTCTATTTCAACAAAAATAGCCTATTTCTTAGCCTAAACTAATCTAACCTAATTAAACCTAACCTAACCTAATCTAACCTTACCTATATATATACTTCACTACTCACTATCATCATCACTACCACACTACTCACTAACATCATCACTACCTCACTACTCACCATCATCATCACTACCTCTCTACTCACCATCATCATCACTACCTCTCTACTCACCATCATCATTACCTCACTACTCACCATCATCATCACTACCTCACCATCATCATCACTACCTCACCATCATCATCACTACCTCTCTACTCACTATCATCATCACTACCTCACCATCATTATCACTACCTCTCTACTCACCATCATCATCATTACCTCACTACTCACCATCACTACCACACTACTCACCATCATCACTACTTCTCTACTCACCACCATCATCACTACCTCACCATCATCATCACTACCTCTCTACTCACCATCATCATCATTACCTCCCTACTCACCATCATCATCACTACCTCACCATCATCATCACTACCTCTCTACTCACCATCATCATTACCTCCCTACTCACCATCATCATCACTACCTCACCATCATCATCAATACCTCTCTACTCACCATCATCATCATTACCTCACTACTCACTATCGTCATCACTACCTCACCATTATCACTACCTCTCTACTCACCATCATCATCATTACCTCACTACTCAATATCGTCATCACTACCTCACCATTATCACTACCTCTCTACTCACCATCATCATCATTACCTCACTACTCACTATCGTCATCACTACCTCACCATTATCACTTCCTCTCTACTCACCATCATCATCATTACCTCACTACTCACCATCACTACCACACTACTCACCATCATCACTACCACACTACTCACCATCATAACTACCACACTACTCTTAACCATCATCACTACCTCACTACCTCACCATCATCACTACCACACCACTCACCATCATCACTACCTCACTACTCACCATCATCATCACTACTTCTCTACTCACCACCATCATCATTTCCTCACTACTCATAAACATCATCACTACCACACTACTCACCATCATCACTACCACACTACTCACTATCATCATCACTACCACACTACTCACCATCATCACTTCCCACCATCATCATTACTACCACACTACTCACTATCATCATCACTACCTCACTACTCACCATCATCACTACCACACTACTCACCATCATCACTACCACACTACTCTTAACCATCATCACTACCTCACTACTCACAATCATCATCACTACCTCACCATCATCATCACTACCTCACCATCATCATCACTACCTCACCATCATCATCACTACCTCACCATCATCACTACCTCGCCATCATCATCACTACCTCACTACTCACCATCATCACTACCACACTACTCACCATCATCATTACCTCACTACTCACCATTATCATCACTACACTACTCACCATCATCATCACTACCACAATACTCACCATCATCATCACTACTACAATACTCACCATCAACATCACTACCACACTACTTAGCAACACCATCACTACCTCACTACTCACCATCATCATCACTACCTCACTACTCACAATCATTATCACTACCACACTACTCATTATCATCACTTTTATCACTTATCACCATCACTACCTCACTACTCACCATCATCATCACTACTCACTATCATCATCACTACCACACTACTCACCATCATCATCACTACCACACTTCACTATCATCATCACTACCTCACTACTCACCATCATCACTACCACACTACTCACTATCATCACTTCTCACCATCATCATCACTACCTCACTACTCACTATCATCACTACCACACTACTCACTATCATCACTACCACACTACTCACCATCATCACTACCACACTACTCACCATCATTATCACTACCTCACTACTCACTATCATCATCACTACCACACTACTCACCATCATCATCACTACCACACTACTCACTATCATCACTTCTATCACTACTCACCATCAACATCACTACCACACTACTTAGCAACACCATCACTACCTCACTACTCACCATCATCATCACTACCACACTACTCACCATCATCATCACTACCACACTACTCACTATCATCATCACTACCACACTACTCACCATCATCATCACTACCACACTATTCACTATCATTATCACTACCACACTACTCACCATCATCATCACTACCTCACTACTCACCATCATCATCACTACCACACTATTCACTATCATCACTACCACACTAACCATCATCATCACTACCACACCACTCACCATCATCATCAATACATCACTATCATCATCACTACCACACTACTCACCATCAGCATCACTATCACACTATTCACTATCATCACTACCTCACTACTCACCATCATCATCACTACCACACTACTCACTATTATCACTTCTCACCATCATCATCACTACTCACTATCATCACTACCACACTATTCACTATCGTCATCACTACCATACTATTCACTATCATCATCACTACCACACTACTCACCATCACCAATTTCTCACCATCATCATCACTACCTCACTACTCACCATTATCATCACTACCTCTCTACTCACCATCATCATCATTACCTCACTACTCACCTTCATCACTACCTCACCATCATCACTACCTCTCTACTCACCATCATCATCACTACCTCTCTACTCACCATCATCATCGTTACCTCACTACCACACTACTCACCATCATCACTACCTCACTACTCACCACCATCATCATTTCCTCACTACTCGCCATCATCATCACTACCTCACTATCATCATCACTACCTCACTATCATCATCACTACCACACTATTCACCATCATCATCACTACCACACTATTCACTATCATCATCACTACCACACTACTCACCATCATCATCACTACCACACTTCACTATCATCATCACTACCTCACTACTCACGATCATCACTACCACACTACTCACTATCATCACTTCTCACCATCATCATCACTACCTCACTACTCACTATCATCATCACTACCACACTACTCACTATCATCATCACTACCACACTATTCACTATCATCACTACCACACTATTCACTATCATCATCACTACCACACTATTCACTATCATCATCACTACCACACTGCTCACCATCACCACTTTCTCACCATCATCACTACCTCACTACTCACCATTATCATCACTACCTCACTATCATCATCACTACCTCACTATCATCATCACTACCTCTCTACTCACCATCATCATCATTACCTCACTACTCACCTTCATCATCACTACCTCACCATCATCACTACCTCTACTCACCATCATCATCACTACCTCTCTACTCACCATCATCATCATTACCTCACTACCACACTACTCACCATCATCACTACCTCACTACTCACCACTATCATCATTTCCTCACTACTCACCATCATCATCACTACCTCACTATCATCATCACTACCACACTATTCACCATCATCATCACTACCACACTTCACTATCATCATCACTACCACACTACTCACCATCATCATCACTACCTCACTACTCACCATCATCATCACTACCACACTACTCACCATCATCATCACTACCACACTTCACTATCATCATCACTACCTCACTACTCACCATCACCATCACTACCACACTTCACCATCATCACTACTACACTTCACCATCATCACTACCACACTTCACCATCATCACTACCACACTTCACCATCATCACTACCACACTTCACCATCATCATCACTACCATACTTCACCATCATCATCACTACCACACTTCACCATCATCATCACTACCACACTTCACCATCATCATCACTACTACACTATTCACTATCATCATCACTACCACACTACTCACCATCATCACTACCTCACTACTCACCATCATCACTACTCACTATCACTACCACACTACTCACCGAGTAGTGTGGTAGTGATGATAGTGAGTAGTGTGGTAGTGATGATGGTGAGTAGTGTGGTAGTGATGATGTTTATGAGTAGTGTGGTAGTGATGATGGTGGGTAGTGATGATGGTGAGTAGTGATGATGATGATGATGGTGAGTAGTGAGGAAGTGATGATGTTAGTGAGTAGTGAGGAAATGATGGTGGTGAGTAGAGAAGTAGTGATGATGATGGTGAGTAGTGAGGTAGTGATGATGGTGAGTAGTGTGGTAGTGATGGTGAGTAGTGAGGTAATGACGATGGTGAGTAGAGAGGTAGAGAGGTAGTGATAATGATGGTGAGGTAGTGATGATGATGGTGAGTAGTGAGGTAATAATGATGATGGTGAGTAGAGAGGTAGTGATGATGATGGTGAGGTAGTGATGATGGTGAATAGTGAGGTAGTGATGGTGATGGTGAGTAGTGATAAAAGTGATGATAGTGAGTAGTGTGGTACTAATGATGATGGTGATTAATGTGGTAGTGATGATGATAGTGAATAGTGTGGTAGGGATGATGATGGTGAGCAGTAAGGTAGTGATGGTGAGAAGTGATAAAAGTGATGATAGTGAGTAGTGTGGTAGTGATGATGGTGAGTAGTGAGGTAGTGATGGTGTTGCTAAGAAGTGTGGTAGTGATGTTGATGGTGATTATTGTGGTAGTGATGATGATGGTGAGTATTGTGGTAGTGATGATGATGGTGAGTAGTGTAGTGATGATAATGGTGAGTAGTGAGGTAATGATGATGGTGAGTATTGTGGTAGTGATGATGATAGTGAGTATTGTGGTAGTGATGATGATGGTGAGTAGTGTAGTGATGATAATGGTGAGTAGTGTGGTAGTGATGATGGTGAGTAGTGTGGTAGTGATGATGGTGAGTAGTGAGGTAGTGATGATGATGGCGAGGTAGTGATGAAGGTGAGGTAGTGATGATGATAGTGAGGTAGTGATGATGATGGTGAGGTAGTGATGATGATTGTGAGTAGTGAGGTAGTGATGATGGTTAAGAGTAGTGTGGTAGTGATGATGGTGAGTAGTGTGGTAGTTATGATGGTGGGTAGTGATGATGGTGAGTAGTGTGGTAGTGATGATGATAGTGAGTAGTGTGGTAGTGATGATGGTGAGTAGTGTGGTAGTGATGATGTTTATGAGTAGTGGTAGTGATGATGGTGGGTAGAGATGATAGTGAGTAGTGATGATGGTGAGTAGTGAGGAAGTGATGATGTTAGTGAGTAGTGAGGAAATGATGATGGTGGTGAGTAGAGAAGTAGTGATGATGGTGAGTAGTGTGGTAGTGATGGTGAGTAGAGAGGTAGTGATGATGATAGTGAGTAGTGAGGTAGTGATGATGTTAGTGAGTAGTGTGGTAGTGATGATGATGGTGAGTAGTGAGGTAGTGATGATGTTAGTGAGCATTGTGGTAGTGATGATGATGGTGAGTAGTGAGGTAGTGATGATGTTAGTGAGTAGTGTGGTAGTGATGATGATAGTGAGTAGTGAAGTATATATATAGGTAAGGTTAGATTAGGTTAGGTTAGGTTTAATTAGGTTAGATTAGTTTAGGCTAAGAAATAGGCTATTTTTGTTGAAATAGAAATAGGGCAGTAATTGTTGGTAGCGTGTCTTCTCTGTTCACGTAGCAGTAAATAGGTATCCAGGAGTTAGTTAGATTACCTTAGGTTAGGTTAGTTTAGGCTAGAGAATAGGCTAGGTTTGTAGAAATAGAAATAGAAGAAGGGCTGTAATTGTAGGTAGCGTTTCCTATCACCGAATACATCTATTCACCTAACAGTAAATAGGTATCCAGGAGTTAGTTACGTTAGGTTAGGTTAGGTTAGCTTAGATTAGGTTATGTTTGTTTTGACTAGGAAATAGGCTAGGTTTGCAGGTTAAGTTAGGTTAGTTTAGGCTAGGTGTGTAGAAATAGAAAAGGGGCTGTAATTGTTGGTAGCCTATCTAACCTAACCAAGGAACCTAACCAACCAACCTAACCAACCAACCTAACCAACCAACCTAACCAAGCAACCTAACCAACCATCCTAACCAGGGAACCTAATCAACCAACCTAACCAAGGAACCTAACCAAGGATCCTAACCTAACCTAATCTAACCTTACCTATATATATACTTCACTACTCACTATCATCATCACTACCACACTACTCACTAACATCATCACTACCTCACTACTCACCATCATCATCACTACCTCTCTACTCACCATCATCATCACTACCTCTCTACTCACCATCATCATTACCTCACTACTCACCATCATAATCACTACCTCACCATCATCATCACTACCTCACCATCATCATCACTACCTCTCTACTCACCATCACTACCACACTACTCACTAACATCATCACTATCACACTACTCACTAACTCCATCACTACCTCAATACTCACCATCATCATCATTACCTCACTACTCACCATCACTACCACACTACTCACCATCATCACTACCACACTACTCACCATCATCATCATTACCTCACTACTCACTATCATCACTACCACACTACTCACTAACATCATCACTACCTCCCTACTCACCATCATCATCACTACCTCACCATCATCATCACTACCTCTCTACTCACTATCATCATCATTACCTCCCTACTCACCATCATCATCACTACCTCACCATCATCACTACCTCTCTACTCACCATCATCATCATTACCTCACTACTCACCATCGTCATCACTACCTCACCATTATCACTACCTCTCTACTCACCATCATCATCATTACCTCACTACTCACCATCACTACCACACTACTCACCATCATCACTACCTCACTACTCACCATCATCACTACTCACCATCATCTCTACCCACCATCATCACTACCACTACTCATAAACATCATCACTACCACACTACTCACCATCATCATCACTACCTCTCTACTCACTATCATCATCACTACCTCACCATCATTATCACTACCTCTCTACTCACCATCATCATCATTACCTCACTACTCACCATCACTACCACACTACTCACCATCATTACTACTTCTCTACTCACCACCATCATCACTACCTCACCATCATCATCACTACCTCTCTACTCACCATCATCATCATTACTTCCCTACTCACCATCATCATCACTACCTCACCATCATCATCATTACCTCTCTACTCACCATCATCATTACCTCCCTACTCACCATCATCATCACTACCTCACTATCATCATCACTACCTCTCTACTCACCATCATCATCATTACCTCACTACTCACTATCGTCATCACTACCTCACCATTATCACTACCTCTCTACTCACCATCATCATCATTACCTCACTACTCAATATCGTCATCACTACCTCACCATTATCACTACCTCTCTACTCACCATCATCATCATTACCTCACTACTCACTATCGTCATCACTACCTCACCATTATCACTACCTCTCTACTCACCATCATCATCATTACCTCACTACTCACCATCACTACCACACTACTCACCATCATCACTACCACACTACTCACCATCATAACTACCACACTACTCTTAACCATCATCACTACCTCACCATCATCACTACCACACCACTCACCATCATCACTACCTCACTACTCACCATCATCATCACTACTTCTCTACTCACCACCATCATCATTTCCTCACTACTCATAAACATCATCACTACCACACTACTCACCATCATCACTACCACACTACTCACTATCATCATCACTACCACACTACTCACCATCATCACTACCCACCATCATCATAACTACCACACTACTCACCATCATCACTACTCACTATCATCATCACTACCACACTACTCACCATCATCACTACCCACCATCATCATTACTACCACACTACTCACTATCATCATCACTACCTCACTACTCACCATCATCACTACCACACTACTCACCATCATCACTACCACACTACTCTTAACCATCATCACTACCTCACTACTCACAATCATCATCACTACCTCACCATCATCATCACTACCTCACCATCATCATCACTACCTCACCATCATCACTACCTCGCCATCATCATCACTACCTCACTACTCACCATCATCACTACCACACTACTCACCATCATCATTACCTCACTACTCACCATTATCATCACTACACTACTCACCATCATCATCACTACCACAATACTCACCATCATCATCACTACTACAATACTCACCATCAACATCACTACCACACTACTTAGCAACACCATCACTACCTCACTACTCACCATCATCATCACTACCTCACTACTCACAATCATTATCACTACCACACTACTCATTATCATCACTTTTATCACTTATCACCATCACTACCTCACTACTCACCATCATCATCACTACCTCACTACTCACTATCATCATCACTACCACACTACTCACCATCATCATCACTACCACACTTCACTATCATCATCACTACCTCACTACTCACCATCATCACTACCTCACTACTCACCATCATCACTACCACACTACTCACTATCATCACTTCTCACCATCATCATCACTACCTCACTACTCACTATCATCACTACCACACTACTCACTATCATCACTACCACACTACTCACCATCATCACTACCACACTACTCACCATCATTATCACTACCTCACTACTCACTATCATCATCACTACCACACTACTCACCATCATCATCACTACCACACTACTCACTATCATCACTTCTATCACTACTCACCATCAACATCACTACCACACTACTTAGCAACACCATCACTACCTCACTACTCACCATCATCATCACTACCACGCTACTCACCATCATCATCACTACCACACTACTCACTATCATCATCACTACCACACTACTCACCATCATCATCACTACCACACTATTCACTATCATTATCACTACCACACTACTCACCATCATCATCACTACCTCACTACTCACCATCATCATCACTACCACACTATTCACTATCATCACTACCACACTAACCATCATCATCACTACCACACTACTCACCATCATCATCAATACATCACTATCATCATCACTACCACACTACTCACCATCAGCATCACTATCACACTATTCACTATCATCACTACCTCACTACTCACCATCATCATCACTACCACACTACTCACTATTATCACTTCTCACCATCATCACTACCTCACTACTCGCCATCATCATCACTACCACACTATTCACTATCATCATCACTACCACACTACTCACCATCATCATCATTACCTCACTACTCACCATCATCATCACTACCACACTACTCACCATCATCATCACTACCACACTTCACTATCATCATCACTACATCACTACTCACCATCATCACTACCACACTACTCACTATCATCACTTCTCACCATCATCATCACTACCTCACTACTCACTATCATCACTACCACACTATTCACTATCGTCATCACTACCATACTATTCACTATCATCATCACTACCACACTACTCACCATCACCAATTTCTCACCATCATCATCACTACCTCACTACTCACCATTATCATCACTACCTCTCTACTCACCATCATCATCATTACCTCACTACTCACCTTCATCACTACCTCACCATCACCACTACCTCTCTACTCACCATCATCATCACTACCTCTCTACTCACCATCATCATCGTTACCTCACTACCACACTACTCACCATCATCACTACCTCACTACTCACCACCATCATCATTTCCTCACTACTCGCCATCATCATCACTACCTCACTATCATCATCACTACCACACTATTCACCATCATCATCACTACCACACTATTCACTATCATCATCACTACCACACTACTCACCATCATCATCACTACCACACTTCACTATCATCATCACTACCTCACTACTCACGATCATCACTACCACACTACTCACTATCATCACTTCTCACCATCATCATCACTACCTCACTACTCACTATCATCATCACTACCACACTACTCACTATCATCATCACTACCACACTATTCACTATCATCACTACCACACTATTCACTATCATCATCACTACCACACTATTCACTATCATCATCACTACCACACTGCTCACCATCACCACTTTCTCACCATCATCACTACCTCACTACTCACCATTATCATCACTACCTCACTATCATCATCACTACCTCACTATCATCATCACTACCTCTCTACTCACCATCATCATCATTACCTCACTACTCACCTTCATCATCACTACCTCACCATCATCACTACCTCTACTCACCATCATCATCACTACCTCTCTACTCACCATCATCATCATTACCTCACTACCACACTACTCACCATCATCACTACCTCACTACTCACCACTATCATCATTTCCTCACTACTCACCATCATCATCACTACCTCACTATCATCATCACTACCACACTATTCACCATCATCATCACTACCACACTTCACTATCATCATCACTACCACACTACTCACCATCATCATCACTACCTCACTACTCACCATCATCATCACTACCACACAACTCACCATCATCATCCCTACCACACTTCACTATCATCATCACTACCTCACTACTCACCATCACCATCACTACCACACTTCACCATCATCACTACTACACTTCACCATCATCACTACCACACTTCACCATCATCACTACCACACTTCACCATCATCACTACCACACTTCACCATCATCATCACTACCACACTTCACCATCATCATCACTACCACACTTCACCATCATCATCACTACCACACTTCACCATCATCATCACTACTACACTATTCACTATCATCATCACTACCACACTACTCACCATCATCACTACCTCACTACTCACCATCATCACTACTCACTATCACTACCACACTACTCACCGAGTAGTGTGGTAGTGATGATAGTGAGTAGTGTGGTAGTGATGATGGTGAGTAGTGTGGTAGTGATGATGTTTATGAGTAGTGTGGTAGTGATGATGGTGGGTAGTGATGATGGTGAGTAGTGATGATGATGATGATGGTGAGTAGTGAGGAAGTGATGATGTTAGTGAGTAGTGAGGAAATGATGGTGGTGAGTAGAGAAGTAGTGATGATGATGGTGAGTAGTGAGGTAGTGATGATGGTGAGTAGTGTGGTAGTGATGGTGAGTAGTGAGGTAATGACGATGGTGAGTAGAGAGGTAGAGAGGTAGTGATAATGATGGTGAGGTAGTGATGATGATGGTGAGTAGTGAGGTAATAATGATGATGGTGAGTAGAGAGGTAGTGATGATGATGGTGAGGTAGTGATGATGGTGAATAGTGAGGTAGTGATGGTGATGGTGAGTAGTGATAAAAGTGAGTAGTGTGGTACTAATGATGATGGTGATTAATGTGGTAGTGATGATGATAGTGAATAGTGTGGTAGGGATGATGATGGTGAGCAGTAAGGTAGTGATGGTGAGAAGTGATAAAAGTGATGATAGTGAGTAGTGTGGTAGTGATGATGGTGAGTAGTGAGGTAGTGATGGTTTTGCTAAGTAGTGTGGTAGTGATGTTGATGGTGAGTATTGTGGTAGTGATGATGATGGTGAGTATTGTGGTAGTGATGATGATGGTGAGTAGTGTAGTGATGATAATGGTGAGTAGTGAGGTAATGATGATGGTGAGTATTGTGGTAGTGATGATGATGGTGAGTATTGTGGTAGTGATGATGATGGTGAGTAGTGTAGTGATGATAATGGTGAGTAGTGTGGTAGTGATGATGGTGAGTAGTGTGGTAGTGATGATGGTGAGTAGTGAGGTAGTGATGATGATAGCGAGGTAGTGATGAAGGTGAGGTAGTGATGATGATAGTGAGGTAGTGATGATGATGGTGAGGTAGTGATGATGATTGTGAGTAGTGAGGTAGTGATGATGGTTAAGAGTAGTGTGGTAGTGATGATGGTGAGTAGTGTGGTAGTTATGATGGTGGGTAGTGATGATGGTGAGTAGTGTGGTAGTAATGATGATAGTGAGTAGTGTGGTAGTGATGATGGTGAGTAGTGTGGTAGTGATGATGTTTATGAGTAGTAGTAGTGATGATGGTGGGTAGAGATGATAGTGAGTAGTGATGATGGTGAGTAGTGAGGAAGTGATGATGTTAGTGAGTAGTGAGGAAATGATGATGGTGGTGAGTAGAGAAGTAGTGATGATGGTGAGTAGTGTGGTAGTGATGGTGAGTAGAGAGGTAGTGATGATGATGGTGAGTAGTGAGGTAGTGATGATGTTAGTGAGTAGTGTGGTAGTGATGATGATGGTGAGTAGTGAGGTAGTGATGATGTTAGTGAGTATTGTGGTAGTGATGATGATGGTGAGTAGTGAGGTAGTGATGATGTTAGTGAGTAGTGTGGTAGTGATGATGATAGTGAGTAGTGAAGTATATATATAGGTAAGGTTAGATTAGGTTAGGTTAGGTTTAATTAGGTTAGATTAGTTTAGGCTAAGAAATAGGCTATTTTTGTTGAAATAGAAATAGGGCAGTAATTGTTGGTAGCGTGTCTTCTCTGTTCACGTAGCAGTAAATAGGTATCCAGGAGTTAGTTAGATTACCTTAGGTTAGGTTAGTTTACGCTAGAGAATAGGCTAGGTTTGTAGAAATAGAAATAGAAGAAGGGCTGTAATTGTAGGTAGCGTTTCCTATCACCGAATACATCTATTCACCTAACAGTAAATAGGTATCCAGGAGTTAGTTACGTTAGGTTAGGTTAGGTTAGCTTAGATTAGGTTATGTTTGTTTTGACTAGGAAATAGGCTAGGTTTGCAGGTTAAGTTAGGTTAGTTTAGGCTAGGTGTGTAGAAATAGAAAAGGGGCTGTAATTGTTGGTAGCCTATCTAACCTAACCAAGGAACCTAACCAACCAACCTAACCAACCAACCTAACCAACCAACCTAACCAAGCAACCTAACCAACCATCCTAACCAGGGAACCTAATCAACCAACCTAACCAAGGAACCTAACCAAGGATCCTAACCTAACCCAACCAACCGAACTAACCTAACCAACCAACTTAACCTAACCTAACCAACCAACCAACCTAACCAATGTAACCAACCAACCTAACCAACCTAACCAACCTAACCAACAAACCTAAGCAACCAACCTAAGCAACCTAACCTAACCAACCAACCTAACAAACCAACCTAACTAACCAACCAACCTAACCAACCAACCTAAGCTATCTAACCTAACCAACCAACCTATCCAACCAACCTTGGCTATCTAACCTAACCAACCAACCTAACCAAGCAACCTAACCAACCAACCTAACCAAGCATCCTAACCAACCAACCTAACCTAACCAACCAACCCAACCAACCTAACCTAACCTAACCAACCAACCAACCTAAACAACGTAACCAACCATCCTAACCAACGTAACCAACCAACCTAACCAACGTAATAACGTAACCAACTTAACCTAACCAACCAACCTAACCAACCAACCTAACCAACCAACCAACCAACCAACCAACCTAACTAACCAACCAACCTAATCAACCAAACTAAGCTATCTAACCAACCAACCTAACTAACCAACCAAACTAACCAACCAACCTAACCAACGTAAACTATCTAACCTAACCAACCAACCTAACCTAACCAACCAACCTAAGCTATCTAACCTAACCAAGCAACCTAACCAACCAACCTAACCAAGCAACCTAACCAACCAACCTAACCAACCAACCTAACCAAGCAACCTAACCAACCAACCTAACCTAACCTAACCAACCAACCCAAACTAACCTAACCAACGTAACCAACCATCCTAACCAACGTAACCAACCAAACCTAACCAACCAACTAACCTAACCAACCAACCTAACCTAACGTAACCAACCAACCAACCAAACAACGTAACCAACCAACCTAACCAATGTAACCAACCAACCTAACCAATGTAACCAACCAACCTAACCAACCTAACCAATGTAACCAACCAACGTAACCAACGTAACCAACCAACCTAACCAACCAACCTAAGCAACCAACCTAAGCAACCTAACCTAACCAACCTAACCTTACCAACCTAACCTAACCAACCAACCAACCAACCTAACCAACTAACCTAACCAACCAACCTAACCTAACCAACCAACCAACCAACCTAACCAACCTAACAAACCAACCTAACTAACCAACCAACCTAACCAAACAACCTAAGCTATCTAACCTAACTAACAAACCTATCCAACCAACCTATCCAACCAACCTTAGCTATCTAACCTAACCAACCAACCTAAGCTATCTAACCTAACCAACCAACCTAAGCTATCTAACCTAACCAACCTAACCTAACCAACCTAACCTAACCAACCTAACCTAACCAACCTAACCTAACCAACCAACGAACCTAACCAACCAACCTAACCAGCCAACCTAACCAAGCAACCTAACCTAACCAACCTAACCAACCAACCTAACAAACCTAACAAACCAACCTAACTAACTAACCAACCTAACCAAACAACCTAAGCTATCTAACCTAACCAACCAAACTATCCAACCAACCTATCCAACCAACATTAGCTATCTAACCTAACCAAACAACCTAAGCTATCTAACCGAACCAACCAACCTAAGCTATCTAACCTAACCAAGCAACCTAACCAACCAACCTAACCAAGCAACCTAACCAACCAACCTAACCAAAGAACCTAATCAACCAACCTAACCAAGCAACCTAACCAACCAACCTAACCTAACCTAACCAACCAACCAAACTAACCTAACCAACCAACCAACCTAACCAACCTAACCTAACCAACCTAACCAACCAACCAACCTAACTAACCAACCAACGTAAACTATTTAACCTAACCAACCAACCTAACTAACCTCACCAACCAACCTAAGCTATCTAACCTAACCAACCAACCTAACCAAGGAACCTAACCAACCAACCTATCCAACCAACCTTAGCTATCTAACCTAAGCTATCTAACCTAACCAACCAACCTAAGCTATCTAACCTAACCAAGCAACCTAACCAAGCAACCTAACCAACCAACCTAACCTAACCAAAGAACCTAATCAACCAACCTAACCAACCAACCTAACCAACCAACCTAACCTAACCAACCAGCCCAACCTAACCTAACCAACCAACCTAACCAACCAACCTAACCAACCAACCTAACCAACCAACCTAACCAACCAACCTAACCAACCAACCTAAGCTATCCAACCAACCAACCTAACCAACCTAACTAACCAACCAACCTAAGCAATCTAACCTAACCAACCAACCTAACCAACCAACTTAAGCTATCTAACCTAACCAAGCAACCTAACCAACCAACCTAACCAACCAACCTAACCAAGCAACCTAACCAACTAACCTAACCAACGTAAGCTATCTAACCTAACCAACCAACCTAACCAACCAATGTAAGCTATCTAACCTAACCAACCAACCTAACCAACCAACCTAAGCTATCTAACCTAACCAACCAACTTAACCAAGCAACCTAACCAACCAACCTATCCAACCAACCTTAGCTATCTAACCTAAGGTATCTAACCTAACCAAGCAACCTAACCAACTCACCTAACCAAGGAATCTAACCAACGTAAGCTATCTAACCTAGCCAACCAACCTAACCAACGAACCTAAGCAACCAACCTAAGCAACCTAACCTAACCAACCAACCTAAGCTATCTAACCTAACCATCCAACCTAAGCTATCTAACCTAACCAACCAACCTAAGCAACCTATGCAACCAACCTAAGCAACCTAACCTAACCAACCAACCTAACCGAAGAACCTAATCAACCAACCTAACTAAGCAACCTAATCAACCAACCTAACCAAGCAACCTAACCAACCAACCTAACCAAGCAACATAACCAACGTAATCAACCATCCTAACCAACGTAATCAACCATCCTAACCAACGTAACCAACCAACGTAACCAACCTAACTAAGCTATCCAACCAACCAACCAACCTAAGCTATCCAACCAACCAACCTAACTAACCTAACCCACCAACTAAGATAGATAAGCTATCTAACCTAACCAACCAACCTAAGCTATCTAACCTAACCAAGCAACCTAAGCTATCTAACCTAACCAAGCAACCTAACCAACCAACCTAACCAAGCAACCTAACCAACCAACGTAACCAACCAACCTAAGCAATGTAACCTAACCTGAGCAACCTAACCTGAGCAACCTAACCTGAGCAACCTAACCTGAGCAACCTAACCTGAGCAACCTAACCTGAGCAACCTAACCTGAGCAACCTAACCTGAGCAACCTGAGCAACCTAACCTGAGCAACCTAACCTGAGCAACCTGAGCAACCTAACCTGAGCAACCTAACCTGAGCCACCTAACCTGAGCAACCTAACCTGAGCAACCTAACCTGAGCAACCTAACCTGAGCAACCTAACCTGAGCAACCTGAGCAACCTAACCTGAGCAACCTGAGCAACCTAACCTGAGCAACCTGAGCAACCTAACCTGAGCAACCTGAGCAACCTAACCTGAGCAACCTGAGCAACCTAACCTGAGCAACCTGAGCAACCTGAGCAACCTAACCTGAGCAACCTGAGCAACCTAACCTGAGCAACCTAACCTGAGCAACCTAACCTGAGCAACCTAACCTGAGCAACCTGAGCAACCTAACCTGAGCAACCTAACCTGAGCAACCTAACCTGAGCAACCGAACCTGAGCAACCGAACCTGAGCAACCTAACCTGAGCAACCTAACCTGAGCAACCTAACCTGAGCAACCGAACCTGAGCAACCTAACCTGAGCAACCTATCCTGAGCAACCTAACCTGAGTAACCTAACCTGAGCAACCTAACCTGAGCAACCTAACCTGAGCAACCTAACCTGAGCAACCTAACCTGAGCAACCTAACTTGAGCAACCTAACCTGAGCAACCTAACCTGAGCAACCTAACCTGAGCAACCTAATTATGTTATTATATTACTATTATTATATATTATATTATTATTATACAACCTAAGCTTCTTCTTATCTCCCTTATCTTCTTCTTATCTTACAACCTCCCTTCTTATTATCATATCTTATTATCATATCATATATATCTTATTATATTACTCCCTTCTTATTATCTGACACGAACCTTCGGTTCGTGTCAGAGTCCATGAGTGTCCGTGTGCGTGTCCGTGTGAGTGTCCGTGTCCGTGTATCCAAGGGGTTTTGGGTCCAGGAAGCTATTTGTGTCGACCCAAATTGCCTCCCTTCTCCCCACCTGAAATCCAGGTGGATTGAAAGACCTGCCCGAGGTCAGTGGATCCAGGTATCCGTCCGTGGCCCCCCGGACTTCAACCCTTCCCCACATTCCAAGGAGTCGGTCAATCAATCTTCGGCTATCCAGAGAATCTATCGAAACTGATGCTCCTACAGGAGGGGACACACAGAGAAATCTGTGCCCTGTACTTGCAACCGTTCCGACAGGCTCGAACGCAGATCTATCCGGATTAGGAACTTGTTCTATCCGACTAGGCCACGCTGGAGTTGCCTTCTGAATCAAATTTGGCACTTGTATTTATATCTCATAGCAAGGTTAGTTAGTGTCTATTTATCAACAGTTGCAATGATTGAGATGTTAAGTTGTTAATTTGTGTTGACAGTTAGAAATACCTGACAGCTTTGTTTGATAAGGTTGCAGTCCCGTGAGGCAGTTTTATGAATGAATATTGGAGAATTTAGGCTAACTGACGTGTGTGTGTGTGTGTGTGTGTGTGTGTGTGTGTGTGTACTCACCTAGTTGTGTTTGCGGGGGTTGAGCTCTGGCTCTTTGGTCCCGCCTCTCAACCGTCAATCAACAGGTGTACAGATTCCTGAGCCTATTGGGCTCTATCATATCTACACTTGAAACTGTGTATGGAGTCAGCCTCCACCACATCACCTCCTAATGCATTCCATTTGTCAACCACTCTGACACTAAAAAAGTTCTTTCTAATATCTCTGTGGCTCATTTGGGCACTCAGTTTCCACCTGTGTCCCCTTGTGCTTGTTCCCCTTGTGCTAAATAGACCGTCTTTATCTACCTTATCAATTCCCTTCAGAATCTTGAATGTGGTGATCATGTCCCCCCTAACTCTTCTGTCTTCCAACACTGTGTGTGTGTGTGTGTGCGCGCATAAGAGGCTGGTACATAAGCTGGAGAGACAGGCACGTGTAGCTGGTAAGGTGCTCCAGTTAATAAGGGATTATCTAAGCAATAGGAAGCAGAGAGTTACGGTGAGGGGGTGAGACCTCCGATTGGCGTGAAGTCACCAGTGGAGTCCCACAGGGCTCTGTACTCGGTCCTATCCTGTTTCTGATATATGTAAATGATCTCCCGGAGGGTATCGATTCATTTCTCTCAATGTTTGCGGACGCTGCTAAAATTATGAGAAGGATTAAAACCGAAGAAGACTGTTTGAGGTTTCAAGAAGACCTAGACAAGCTGAAGGAATGGTCGAACAAATGGTTGTTAGAGTTTAACCCAACCAAATGTAATGTAATGGAGATAGGTGTAGGGAGCAGGAGGCCAGATACAAGGTATCATCTGGGAGAGGAAATTCTTCATAAGTCAAAGAAGGAAAAAGACTTAGGGGTTGATATCACGCCAGACCTGTCTCCTGCAGCACATATCAAGAGGATAACATCAGCGGCATATGCCAGGCTGGCCAACATACGAACGGCATTCAGAAACTTGTGTAAAGAATCATTCAGAATTTTGTATACCACATATGTCAGGCCAATCCTTGAGTATGCAGCCCCAGCATGGAGTCCATATCTAGTAAAGGATAAGACTAAACTGGAAAAGGTTCAAAGGTTTGCCACCAGACTAGTACCCGAGCTGTGAGGTATGAGCTACGAAGAGAGACTATGGGAATTTAACCTCACTTCGCTGGAAGACAGAAGAGTTAGGGGGGACATGATCACCACATTTAAGATTCTGAAGGGAATTGATAGGGTAGATAAAGACAGTCTATTTAGCACAAGGGGACACAGGTGGAAACTGAGTGCCCAAATGAGCCACAGAGATATTTGAAAGAACTTTTTTAGTGTCAGAGTGGTTGACAAATGGAATGCATTAGGAAGTGATGTGGTGGAGGCTGACTCCATACACAGTTTCAAGTGTAGATATGATAGAGCCCAATAGGCTCAGGAATCTGTACACCTGTTGATTGACGGTTGAGAGGCGGGACCAAAGAGCCAGAGCTCAACCCCCGCAAACACAACTAGGTGAGTACACACACACACACACACACACAGGAAGCAGCCCGTTGCAGCTGTCTAACTCCCAGGTACCTATTTACTGCTAGGTAACAGAGGCATTCAGGGTAAAAGAAACTCTGCCCATCGTTTCTCGCCGGCGCCCGGGATCGAACCCGTAACCACACGATCACGTGTCCAGCGTGCTGTCCACTCGGCCACCGGCTGTGTGTGTGTGCGTATGGGCGTTAATCTACGACTCTAATATGACTCACTGGCTGCTGGCGTCATCCAAAAGGCTGACTCACTTAAGGCTGAACTGGACACCGTCCATCCAATACTTAGTAAAGACTGTCTTAGTGATCTTAAAGACAAACCGCAGGTCCAGGCTGAGGGCAACACAGCTCGTGGCAGATGCAACAGCATAAAACCATCTTAGTATAATTGTTTGCAACATTGCCATGAGTTTAGCAACACTGTTTTTCCCATTCACATGCATTTTGAACCCCATTGCCATACTTTTTTTTACCCTATTGCCATACTTGTTTACCCTATTGCCATACTTGTTTACCCTATTGCCATACTTGTTTACCCTATTGCCATACTTTTTTTACCCTATTGCCATACTTGTTTACCCTATTGCCATACTTGTTTACCCTATTGCCATACTTTTCCCCCATTGCCATGCATAATAATCATTGCTTAAAAACATATATTTGAAGGAAATTAAGACTTAATTATTGGTAGCATTTGCAAGTAAAAGGTTATACAAAACAAATAATAGGGTGAAAGACAGACTGTTTTAGCGTGAAGAAACAGCTTCAGCGTCAAGAAACAAAAACAGCTTCAGCGTCAAGAAACAAAGACAGCTTCAGCGTCAAGAAACAAAAACAGCTTCAGCGTCAAGAAACAAAAACAGCTTCAGCGTCAAGAAACAAAAACAGCTTCAGCGTCAAGAAACAAAAACAGCTTCAGCGTCAAGAAACAAAAACAGCTTCAGCGTCAAGAAACAAAAACAGCTTCAGCGTCAAGAAACAAAAACAGCTTCAGCGTCAAGAAACAAAAACAGCTTCAGCGTCAAGAAACAAAAACAGCTTCAGCGTCAAGAAACAAAAACAGCTTCAGCGTCAAGAAACAAAAACAGCTTCAGCGTCAAGAAACAAAAACAGCTTCAGCGTCAAGAAACAAAAACAGCTTCAGCGTCAAGAAACAAAAACAGCTTCAGCGTCAAGAAACAAAAACAGCTTCAGCGTCAAGAAACAAAAACAGCTTCAGCGTCAAGAAACAAAAACAGCTTCAGCGTCAAGAAACAAAAACAGCTTCAGCGTCAAGAAACAAAAACAGCTTCAGCGTCAAGAAACAAAAACAGCTTCAGCGTCAAGAAACAAAAACAGCTTCAGCGTCAAGAAACAAAAACAGCTTCAGCGTCAAGAAACAAAAACAGCTTCAGCGTCAAGAAACAAAAACAGCTTCAGCGTCAAGAAACAAAAACAGCTTCAGCGTCAAGAAACAAAAACAGCTTCAGCGTCAAGAAACAAAAACAGCTTCAGCGTCAAGAAACAAAAACAGCTTCAGCGTCAAGAAACAAAAACAGCTTCAGCGTCAAGAAACAAAAACAGCTTCAGCGTCAAGAAACAAAAACAGCTTCAGCGTCAAGAAACAAAAACAGCTTCAGCGTCAAGAAACAAAAACAGCTTCAGCGTCAAGAAACAAAAACAGCTTCAGCGTCAAGAAACAAAAACAGCTTCAGCGTCAAGAAACAAAAACAGCTTCAGCGTCAAGAAACAAAAACTGCTTCAGCGTCAAGAAACAAAAACAGCTTCAGCGTCAAGAAACAAAAACAGCTTCAGCGTCAAGAAACAAAAACTGCTTCAGCGTCAAGAAACAAAAACAGCTTCAGCGTCAAGAAACAAAAACAGCTTCAGCGTCAAGAAACAAAAACAGCTTCAGCGTCAAGAAACAAAAACAGCTTCAGCGTCAAGAAACAAAAACAGCTTCAGCGTCAAGAAACAAAAACAGCTTCAGCGTCAAGAAACAAAAACAGCTTCAGCGTCAAGAAACAAAAACAGCTTCAGCGTCAAGAAACAAAAACAGCTTCAGCGTCAAGAAACAAAAACAGCTTCAGCGTCAAGAAACAAAAACAGCTTCAGCGTCAAGAAACAAAAACAGCTTCAGCGTCAAGAAACAAAAACAGCTTCAGCGTCAAGAAACAAAAACAGCTTCAGCGTCAAGAAACAAAAACAGCTTCAGCGTCAAGAAACAAAAACAGCTTCAGCGTCAAGAAACAAAAACAGCTTCAGCGTCAAGAAACAAAAACGGCTTAAGCGTCAAGAAACAAAAACAGCTTCAGCGTCAAGAAACAAAAACAGCTTCAGCGTCAAGAAACAAAAACAGCTTCAGCGTCAAGAAACAAAAACAGCTTCAGCGTCAAGAAACAAAAACAGCTTCAGCGTCAAGAAACAAAAACTGCTTCAGCGTCAAGAAACAAAAACAGCTTCAGCGTCAAGAAACAAAAACTGCTTCAGCGTCAAGAAACAAAAACAGCTTCAGCGTCAAGAAACAAAAACAGCTTCAGCGTCAAGAAACAAAAACAGCTTCAGCGTCAAGAAACAAAAACAGCTTCAGCGTCAAGAAACAAAAACAGCTTCAGCGTCAAGAAACAAAAACAGCTTCAGCGTCAAGAAACAAAAACAGCTTCAGCGTCAAGAAACAAAAACAGCTTCAGCGTCAAGAAACAAAAACAGCTTCAGCGTCAAGAAACAAAAACAGCTTCAGCGTCAAGAAACAAAAACAGCTTCAGCGTCAAGAAACAAAAACAGCTTCAGCGTCAAGAAACAAAAACAGCTTCAGCGTCAAGAAACAAAAACAGCTTCAGCGTCAAGAAACAAAAACAGCTTCAGCGTCAAGAAACAAAAACAGCTTCAGCGTCAAGAAACAAAAACAGCTTCAGCGTCAAGAAACAAAAACAGCTTCAGCGTCAAGAAACAAAAACAGCTTCAGCGTCAAGAAACAAAAACAGCTTCAGCGTCAAGAAACAAAAACAGCTTTAGCACGAAGGAACAAAAACAGCTTTAGCACGAAGGAACAAAAACAGCTTTAGCGTCAAGAAACAAAAACAGCTTTAGCGTCAAGAAACAAAGACAGCTTTAACATGAAGAAACAAAAACAGCTTCAGCGTCAAGAAACAAAGACAGCTATAACATGAAGGAACAAAAACAGCTTCAGCGAGAAGAGTGAAAGAGATAGAGGCCCCAAGAGACTCCACACCTTAAAATATATACAAGATAAAGTTTAAAATACAACTGTAGCTCTTCCAAACCACTTTTATTTTGGTGTAGTGGCTAAACTGTATGAACCAAACCCAGCAATATTAGAAGCATGGACACCAACACCCAAATAGAACAAGTAGCGGGAAGACATTTGAAATTGAATTATTTGACGGTTGACAATACCGTTAACCGTCATGGTTCAAATTTGAAAGGAGGTAGGGATTTAAAATTTAATTATTTAACGGTCTAAAAATACACCATAACGATAGATGTGGATATATATATATACACTGAGAAGTATAACTCACCTTTTTTGCTGTATACTGAGAGTATACTTTAGTCCAGTATACTTGTGGTCACTACTCACCATCATCATCACTACCACACTATTCACTATCATTATCACTACCACACTACTCACCATCATCATCACTACCACACTATTCACTATCATCATCACTACCTCACTACTCACTATCATCATCACTACCACACTATTCACTATCATCATAACTACAACACTACTCACCATCATCATTACTACCTGACTACTCACCATCATCATCACTACCACACTTCACCATCACTACCTCACTACTCACTATCATCATCACTGCCACACTATTCACTATCATCATCACTACCACACTACTTACCATCATCATCACTACCTCACTACTCACCATCATCACTACTCACTATCACTACCACACTACTCACCGAGTAGTGTGGTAGTGATGATGGTGAGTAGTGTGGTAGTGATGATGATGGTGAGTAGTGTGGTAGTGATGATGGTGAATAGTGTGGTAGTGATGATGTTTAAGAGTAGTGTGGTAGTGATGATGGTGGGTAGTGATAATGGTGAGTAGTGATGATGATGATGTTAGTGAGTAGTGAGGAAATGATGGTGGTGAGTAGAGAAGTAGTGATGATGATGGTGAGTAGTGAGGTAGTGATGAAGGTGAGTAGTGTGGTAGTGATGGTGAGTAGTGAGGTAATGTTGATGATGGTGATTAGAGAGGTAGTGATGATGATGGTGATTTAGTGATGGTGATGGTGAGTATTGAGGAAGTGATGATGTTAGTGAGTAGTGAGGTAGTGATGATGGTGAGTAGTGTGGTAGTGATGATGATAGTGAGTAGTGTGGTAGTGATGATGTTAGTGAGTAGTGAGGTAATGATGATGGTGAGTAGAGAGGTAGTGATGATGGTGGTGAGTAGAGAGGTAGTGATGATGATGGTGAGTAGAGAGGTAGTGATGATGATAGTGAGTAGTGAGGTAATGATGATGATGGTGAGTAGTGTGGTAGTGATGATGGTGAGTAGTGTGGTAGTGATGGTGAGTAGTGAGGTAATGATGATGATGGTGAGTAGTGAGGTAGTGATGATGTTAGTGAGTAGTGTGGTAGTGATGATGTAAGAGAGTAGTGTGGTAGTGATGGTGAGTAGAGAGGTAGTGATGATGATGGTGAGTAGTGAGGTAGTGATGATGTTAGTGAGTAGTGTGGTAGTGATGATGATAGTGAGTAGTGAAGTATATATATAGGTAAGGTTAGATTAGGTTAGGTTAGGTTTAATTAGGTTAGATTAGTTTAGGCTAAGAAATAGGCTATTTTTGTTGAAATAGAAATAGGGCAGTAATTGTTGGTAGCGTGTCTTCTCTGTTCACGTAGCAGTAAATAGGTATCCAGGAGTTAGTTAGATTACCTTAGGTTAGGTTAGTTTAGGCTAGGAATTAGGCTAGGTTTGTAGAAATAGAAAAAGAAGAAGGGCTGTAATTGTAGGTAGCGTTTCCTATCGCCGAATACATCTATTCACCTAACAGTAAATAGGTATCCAGGAGTTAGTTACGTTAGGTTAGGTTAGGTTAGCTTAGATTAGGTTATGTTTGTTTTGACTAGGAAATAGGCTAGGTTTGCAGGTTAAGTTAGGTTAGTTTAGGCTAGGTTTGTAGAAATAGAAATAGAAAAAGGGCTGTAATTGTTGGTAGCCTATCTAACCTAACTAAGGAACCTAACCAACCAACCTAACCAAGCAACCTAACCAAGCAACCTAACCAACCAACCTAACCAAGGAACCTAATCAACCAACCTAACCAAGCAACCTAACCAACCAACCTAACCTAACTCAACCAACCCAACCAACCAACCAACCTAACCTAACCAACCAACCTAACCAACGTAACCAACCAACCTAACCAACCAACCTAACCAATGAAACCAACCAACCTAACCAATGTAACCAACCAACCTAACCAACGTAACCAACCAACCTAACCAACGTAACCAACCTAAGCAACCAACCTAAGCAACCTAACCTAACCAACCAACCAACCTAACCAACGTAACAAACCAACCTAACTAACCAACCAACCAACCTAACCAACCAACCTAAGCTATCTAACCTAACCAACCAACCTATCCAACCAACCTTAGCTATCTAACCTAACCAACCAACCTAAGCTGTCTAACCTAACCAACCAACCCAACCAACCTAACCTAACCAACCAACCTAACCAACGTAACCAACCATCCTAACCAACGTAACCAACCATCCTAACCAACGTAACCAACCAACCTAAGCAACGTAATAACGTAACCAACTTAACCTAACCAACCAACCTAACCTAACCAACCTAACCAACCAACCAACCTAACCAACGAACCTAACCAACAAACCAACCAACCTAACTAACCAACCAACCTAAACAACCAACCTAACCAACGTAAACTAACCTAACCAACCAACCTAACTAAGCAACCTAACCTACCAACCTAACCAGGCAACCTAACCAACCAACCTAACCAAGGAACCTAACCAATCAACCAACCTAACCAACCTAAGCAACCTAACAAACCAACCTAACCAACCAACCTAAGCTATCTAACCTAACCAACCAACCTAACCAACCAACCTATCCAACCAACCTTAGCTATCTAACCTAACCAACCAACCTAACCAACCAACCTAAGCAACCATCCTAAGCAACCAACCTAAGCAACCTAACCTAACCAACCTAACTTAACCAACCAACCTAACCAACCAACCAACCTAACCAACCTAACAAACCAACCTAACTAACCAACCAACCTAACCAACCAACCTAAGCTATCTAACCTAACCTACCAACCTATCCAACCAACCTTAGCTATCTAACCTAACCAATCAACCTAAGCTATCTAACCTAACCAACCAACCCAAGCTATCTAACCTAACCAAGCAACCTAACCAAGCTACCTAACCAAGCAACCTAACCAAGCAACCTAACCAAGCAACCTAACCAACAAACCTAACCAAGCAACCTAAGCAACCAACCTAACCAAAGAACCTAATCAACCAACCTATCCAAGCAACCTAACGAACCAACCTAACCTAACCTAACCAACCAACCCAACCTAACCTAACCAACGTAACCAACCATCCTAACCAACGTAACCAACCTAACCTAACCTAACCAACCAACTAACCTAACCAACCAACCAACCTAACCAACGTAACCAACCAACCTAACCAACGTAACCAACCTAAGCAACCAACCTAAGCAACCTAACCTAACCAACCTAAGCAACCTAACCTAACCAACCTAACCTAACCAACCTAACCTAACCAACCAACCAAACTAACCAACCAACCAACCTAACCAACCAACCTAACTAACCAACCAACCTAACCAACCTAACCAACCAACCTAACCAACGTGACCAACCAACCTAACCAATGTAATAACGTAACCAACTTAACCTAACCAACCAACCTAACCAAACCAACCTAACCAACCAACCAACCTAACCAACCAACCTAAGCTATCTAACCAATCAACCTAACTAACCAACCAACCTAACCAACGTAAACTATCTAACCTAACCAACCAACGTAACTAACCTAACCAACCAACCTAAGCTATCTAACCTAACCAACCAACCTAACCTAACCTAACCAACCAACCCAACCTAACCTAACCAACCAACCAACCAACGTAACCAACCAACCTAAGCAATCTAACCTAACCAACCAACCTAACCAACCAACCTAACCAACCAACTTAAGCTATCTAACCTAACCAACCAACCTAACCAAGCAACCTAACCAAGCAACCTAACCAACCAACCTAACCAACCAACTTAAGCTATCTAACCTAACCAACCAACCTAACCAACCAACTTAAGCTATCTAACCTAACCAACCAACGTAAGCTATCTAACCTAACCAACCAACTTAAGCTCTCTAACCTAACCAACCAACCTAACCAACCAACCTAACCAAGCAACCTAACCAACTAACCTAACCAACCAACCTAAGCTATCTAACCTAACCAACCAACCTAAGCTATCTAGCTAACCTAACCAAGCAACCTAACCAACCAACCTAACCAAGGAACCTAACGAACCAACCTAACCAACGTAAGCTATCTAACCTAAACAACCAACCTAAGCTATCTAGCTAACCTAACCAAGCAACCTAACCAACCAACCTAACCAAGGAACCTAACGAACCAACCTAACCAACGTAAGCTATCTAACCTAACCAACCAACCTAACCAACATAACCAAACTAACCAACCTAAGCAACCTAACCTAACCAACCAACCTAAGCTATCTAACCTATCCAACCAACCTAAGCAACCTAACCCAACCAACCTAACCTAACCAACCAACCTAATCTAACCAACCTAACCAAGCAACCTAACCAAGCAACCTAACCTGAGCAACCTAACCAGAGCAACCTAACCTGAGCAACCTGAGCAACCTAACCTGAGCAACCTAACCAACCTAACCTGAGCAACCTAACCTGAGCAACCTGAGCAACCTACCCTGAGCAACCTAACCTGAGCAACCTGAGCAACCTAACCTGAGCAACCTAACCTGAGCAACCTAACCTGAGCAACCGAACCTGAGCAACCTAACCTAACCTGAGCAACCGAACCTAACCTAACCAACCCAACCTGAGCAACCTAATTATATTATATTATTATTATTATTATTATATATTATATTTTTATTATTATATATTATATTATTATTATACAACCTTATCTCCCTTCTTATTATCATATCTTATTATCATATCATATATATCTTATTGTCAACTCCCTTCTTATTATCTGACACGAACCTTCGGTTCGTGTCAGATAATAAGAAGACTAATAAGATAATAAGATAATAAGATAATAAGATAATAAGACTAATAAGACTAATAAGAAGACTAATAATAAAAAGTCTAATAAAAAGTCTAATAAGAAGACTAAGAAGACTAATAAGATAAGACTAAGAAGATAATAAGAAGACTCTGACACGAACCTTCGGTTCGTGTCAGAGTCCATGAGTGTCCGTGTGCGTGTCCGTGTGAGTGTCCGTGTCCGTGTATCCAAGGGGTTTTGGGTCCAGGAAGCTATTTGTGTCGACCCAAATTGCCTCCCTTCTCCCCACCTGAAATCCAGGTGGATTGAAAGACCTGCCCGAGGTCAGTGGATCCAGGTATCCGTCCGTGGCCCCCCGGACTTCAACCCTTCCCCACATTCCAAGGAGTCGGTCAATCAATCTTCGGCTATCCAGAGAATCTATCGAAACTGTTGCTCCTACAGGAGGGGACACACAGAGAAATCTGTGCCCTGTACTTGCAACCGTTCCGACAGGCTCGAACGCAGATCTATCCGGATTAGGAACTTGTTCTATCCGACTAGGCCACGCTGGAGTTGCCTTCTGAATCAAATTTGGCACTTGTATTTATATCTCATAGCAAGGTTAGTTAGTGTCTATTTATCAACAGTTGCAATGATTGATATGTGAAGTTGTTAATTTGTGATGACAGAAATACCTGACAGCTTTGTTTGGTAAGGTTGCAGTCCCGTGAGGCAGTTTTATGAATGAATATTGGAGAATTTAGGCTAACTGACATTGTGTGTGTGTGTGTGTGTGTGTGTGTGTGTGTGTGTGTGTGTACTCACCTAGTTGTACTCACCTAGTTGTGTTTGCGGGGGTTGAGCTCTGGCTCTTTGGTCCCGCCTCTCAACTGTCAATCAACAGGTGTACAGACTCCTGAGCCTATTGGGCTCTGTCATATCTACACTTGAAACTGTGTATGGAGTCAGCCTCCACCACATCACCTCCTAATGCATTCCATTTGTCAACCACTCTGACACTAAACAAGTTCTTTCAAATATCTCTGTGGCTCATTTGGGCACTCAGTTTCCACCTGTGTCCCCTGTGTCCCCTGTGTCAACCGACTGTCTCACCACTCGGCTGTTAAAGGCTTTGTCTCAGGTTAGTGTTGGTCACCCAGGTGTGGGAGGAGACACAGGTGTGGGTGTTGGTGCAGGTGTGGGAGACCATGTAGGTGTGGAGGACCACAGATACTAGGGGGGGGGGGGAAATGACGATGATGTGTGAGATGACGGGTGTGGCATGTGATATTGGTACATATGAGGCTGGGTGTTTAGAAATATGTGGTTTTGGGGGGTGAGTGAGAGTGAGTGAACTGTGAGGGTGAGAGTGAGTGAACTGTGAGGGTGAGAGTGAGTGACTGTGAGAGAGGGTGAGTGAGAGTGATTGGACTGTAAGAGAGGGTGAGTGAGAGTGAATGGACTGTGAGAGGGGTGAGTGAGTGGGTGGAGGTTGGTGTGAAATGTCAGCAGGTGAGAGGGTCCACAGTAGTTTCCCCTCACCCCCTCCCCTTCCCCCTCATCCACCTACACTTTCATCCTCATCCACCTGCCTCTTCACTCCAGGACCCCCCCCCCCACACATCTGCCCTTTCCTCATAACTCCTCATCTGCCATCTGAGGCCAGTGGCACTCACCTCCCCCCCCCTACATCTGAGTGCCTCACACACACTTGTATGCCGCTAGCAGGTGTGTGTGTGACGTGTGTATGAAGCCCTCATGTATGCTGCCCTCACGTCTATGCTTCCCATATGAGTATGCTGCACAGGCACATGTGCAGTCTGCGAGCCTGTCACCCACGCTCCTATGCCTCATGACACTCGTGAGGTACACATACACACACACTCATATTTGGCCAACACACTCATGCCGCCCACATACTCATGCCGCCCACATACTCATGCCGCCCACATACTCATGCCGCCCATGGACTCATAGCACCGCCAAACCCATGAGTGTTCATCAATAAACACTCGGGCGTAATAGACGCATTCCAGCACATATGTACGCCCGCACATACGTATACCCGCACGTACGTACGTCCGCACATATGTACGCCCACACGTACACACTGGGAAGCATACACGAACCGCCCTCTCAGACCACCTCGGTAGTTATATAAGTATTTGCGATGGTCCGAAAGCATATTACGGTTTCAGTGATAGCCTACTGACAAACAGGGAAATGAACCTTTGTCCTAAACAGAAATTATTCTCAAGTTATACATTTATTGTAATATAAATCCAGACGGGACACCACGAGCGAAGCTCTCGTCATGTAAGTACATTTAGGTAGTTACGCACACACACACATATATGTAAACAAAACACATAGCCTGTTATACAGGAATTGTAGGTTTATATCTACAGATGACTGGAAGGAAGAGAGACCACGTGGTTTAAGCTGTATATATGTTGTTGTTGTTGAGTTAGGGGCGACGACGATCGTGGGATCGGATGCGCCCCGGCGTACCCGTGAAGGGTGAATCGCAGAAAAGCCAGAAGAGGCGAAACGCCAAGCCAAAACGCGAAACGAGTGACGCCAAACACTAGAAACTAATATGCCACACGGCAAAGCTACGCACAAAGGGAGAGGCAGAAGCACATAATAGAACAGGGCAAACAAACAGCCAGAAGGGCACACAGCACGTCATAGAGCAAACACACAAGAAATCAGAGCACAAACTTGCCCGGGAACTTGGCCCGCGGGAATCTTACATTGAACGCCTCCCAGAGCACCCATTGCCAAGGGTCTCGTCCATCCACAGGTGACGCCATAACATCTGGAACCGGGGCAACAAACACCTGCAAACTGGGGACCCAGATGGTAGTACTCATGAGGCGAGAAGTCGCCACTCGCCCCCACAGGAAGGGAACTTGCCCCCCACGAAAACACTCCGGTCCGTCAGACAGCAGTAACTCGGCAATCTTCGACCAGTGACCCGGTGGCATCACAGACGCCAGCAACACGTCCCCCAGGGCCCCAACGCGCACCCGCACCACAGGGGTACCCGCGGCCCCGGGCACACCACCAGACGACAGCAGGGAACCCGGACGGCGCGCATCCTTCCGTAACGTCACCACCAGGCCACGCCCAGCACCAGAGTCCACACCATCCCTGGCAGCGGGAGCCACCACCCCCCACTGTGGAGAGTCCCCCGGCGGAGAAGGAACCGAAGGCACGTCCGAGACACAGGCACCAGCACCGGCAGGCACATGGACCTCCGCCACCACGAACCGCGGAGACATCGACGCATCCGTATCCACACTGTCAACATCTGAAGCCCCACAGTCACTGAAGTCACCAACGTCGGCCCAGGAAGAAGACGAACGCCGGGAACGTTTGAGCACCGGCCGGATATCGTCACAGCCGGTAAGTGACCCAGAAACACGGGTACCACGAGCCGAAGGAACCGATGCCAGGACGGCAGCAGCCTCTACCACAGGGGGAACCGGGCCACACACAGCAGGAGGCTCCGCAGCCACCCCAGCACCCAGCACATCCGGGACCCGAGTCACGGACACAGGGCCAGGCGCAGCATCAGAAGACGAGGGAGAAGACAGTGACGTCACACAGGGAGCTCCAGGGAGGGCCACGGGAGCAGCTGGGACAGCGACAGGATCAGGCAGACCAACCGACGGTACCTCAAGAACCGGAGGAGGGACGGCAACAACCGGAGGAGGGACGGCAACAACCGGAGGAGGGACGGCAACAACCGGAGGAGGGACGGCAACAACCGGAGGAGGGATGGCAACAACCGGAGGAGGGACGGCAACAACCGGAGGAGGGACGGCAACAACCGGAGGAACGGCAGGCGCCGCCGGGAAGCTGCAGCAGCAGACGGGACGCGCACCACCTCATCAACATCACCGGAGACTGCCTCCAGAGGGAGCGGCGGGAAATCCTCGTCGCGGAACAAGTTGCCAGGAGCAGCAGGGGCCTCAGAGCACCCGGCAGCCTGATGCCCCAACAGGCCACACCGGAAACAGGTACGAGGCTGCCGGCCATAATACACCCGGACGTAGTACCCCATAAGCCGGACAGAAGAAGGTATATCCGACCGCAGGCGCATCCCCAACGTGCGAATGTTTGTACGCCTCCCAGCATACCGCCCCGAGGAGAGCGTGTTCACCCGCACGCTGACAACAGTACCAAAACCCCCGAAGTAACGCCGGAGGAGGTCATCAGGGAACTCCAGGGGCGCACCATGGACACTGACATAAGTCAGGGCACCACTGCGGTCCGAAATCGCCACAGAGCCGGCATCGTCTGGCAACGGCAACGTACGCCCCCCGTACCGACGGAGGAAGTCCCGGTACTCGTCCTCCCCCACGCCCGTAACTAGCTCCACACCGTAAACAGCTTCCACCGGGACACGAAGCATGTCACACATCACCATCTCGATTTTCGGATAACCAGCCTTACAAGTGAACTCCAGGCCCACGGAGTTCACACGCTGAACAGGAGGAAGATGGCCCCCATGTCAGCACTGCCACGTCAACGCAGCCAGGCAGGCAACAAAACTGGTAGGGCAGAGACGCCCACAACACCTGGCGACCAAAACAGTAAACAACTCCAACAGCCACGGAGGGTCGGTAAACGTCCTCACTCCACGGCTGCTAGCAGTCGACCTAAGCTGTATATATAGAACAGATCCACGAGGCTTCCTCCTCTAACAACAACAACAACAACTGCAATCCGAGCCGTTTTCGACACTATAGGCGTCTGAATCCAAACATGAGAAAATCCACATTCTCATAAGAACACTAAGATATAACCACTATTCAAGAAAGACAACATGATCCTAAAGAAAGGAATAATAACTGCACACCGCTAAATATTATCTATAAAAATTAAGAATAGCGTGTCGAAAATATAAATATTTCGTGAATCCGGTGTAGACGGCTACGTGTCTCACGACCACCGGGGAAGACGACGCTAGCCAGAGGTGTAGACGGCTACTTGTCTCACGAACATCGGGGGAGACGACGCTAGCCAGAGGTGTAGACGGCTACTTGTCTCACGAACACCGGGGGAGACGACGCTAGCCAGAGGTGTAGACGGCTACTTGTCTCACGAACACCGGGGGAGACGACGCTAGCCAGAGGTGTAGACGGCTACTTGTCTCACGAACACCGGGGGAGACGACGCTAGCCAGAGGTGTAGACGGCTACTTGTCTCACGAACACCGGGGGAGACGACGCTAGCCAGAGGTGTAGACGGCTACTGGTCTCACGAACACCGGGGGAGACGACGCTAGCCAGAGGTATAGACGGCTACTTGTCTCACGAACACCGGGGGAGACGACGCTAGCCAGAGGTGTAGACGGCTACTTGTCTCACGAACATCGGGGGAGACGACGCTAGCCAGAGGTGTAGACGGCTACTTGTCTCACGAACACCGGGGGAGACGACGCTAGCCAGAGAGATTGTAAACATTGCCAAGCGAAGACGTCCCTTGTGCTTAAACGGAAGTTTATAAGCCAGAAACTATTAATATTAATTTTGTAACAACTGCTTGTGCCTCGTTATTGTTATTAAGGTGTAGGATTGTTTATAATAATAGAGAAGAGGAGAAGCAGTGACAACAAAAAGCATAAACGCAATGCATCAAGCCTATACTGACGCCTTCACTGTCGCCACCAGTCCCGTCTCTGTTTACACCACATAAATCCTAATGTTTACACCACATAAATCCTAATGTTTACACCACATAAATGCTAATGTTTACACCACATAAATCCTAATGTTTACACCATAAATCCTAATGTTTACACCACATAAATGCTAATGTTTACACCACATAAATCCTAATGTTTACACCACATAAATGCTAATGTTTACACCACATAAATCCTAATGTTTACACCACATAAATCCTAATGTTTACACCACATAAATCCTAATGTTTACACCACATAAATCCTAATGTTTACACCACATAAATCCTAATGTTTACACCACATAAATCCTAATGTTTATACTACATAAATCCTAATGTTTACACCACATAAATCCTAATGTTTACACCACATAAATCCTAATGTTTACACCACATAAATCCTAATGTTTACACCACATAAATCCTAATGTGTACACCACATAAATCCTAATGTGTACACCACATAAATCCTAATGTTTACACCACATAAATCCTAATGTTTACTCCACATAAATCCTAATGTTTACTCCACATAAATCCTAATGTGTACACCACATAAATCCTAATGTGTACACCACATAAATCCTAATGTGTACACCACATAAATCCTAATGTTTACACCACATAAATCTTAAATAGTCACAGTTTAGCTTTTTGGAATCCTATTTAATTCTTACCAAAAACACTAACCCCCTAAAAAACAATGAAAGTAGTTAAGACGAGGGCTGTCGAGCCCAAAGTAATCAAAATATAAAATTTAAGCTATTTAAATTTGTGTATATCTATATATATATATATATATATATATATATATATATATATATATATATATATATATATATATATATATATATATATATATATATATATATATATATATATATATATATATACTTAGTGATAAATAAGCTAGGCCGAAGCTTATAATAAAAGTGGCAGTACCTAATTACGGCACGCATTTGTATTATTATCAAAGAGTGCTAATGCGAGGTTACATTCCAGGCTGGTGAATGGTGTGCACATCAGCCTCTGCAAGTAACCCATTATAACTCCTCTAGAAAGAAGCCTGGTACTCGACACGCCGGTCCTGGCTTCATCAACTACAACAGTTAAGACTCGACCAATTATTGTAATGTTATTTTGTAATTTTTTTATTTTTTTATTTTTTTTATATCGAGGGTAAATACCACATTAATTTTGGTCGTTTGGGTTGACAACCAAAACTCCAGGATAATATAAATATATATATATATATATATATATATATATATATATATATATATATATATATATATATATATATATATATATATATATATATATATATATATATATATATATATATATATATATTAGTATATTTTGGTAGCAGTCTTTCCTGTAGACATAAATTATTAAATATGACCGAAAAAGTAAGATTAATAATTTTAACACGAATTTTCTCAATCTTTCGTACATTTCTTTTCACTGTTGGAGGTAAATCAAAAATCAATTCTCCAAAATTCATTTTTATTTCTAGTCTGACGCGACACGAGCGCGTTTCGTAAAACTTATTACATTTTCAAAGACTTTAGTTCACAAATACACAACTGAATAGAACTTACGCATCTCCGATTTTATATCTACATTTGAGTGAGGTGGAAGGGGTGATGTGGCATTAACACAAGACGGAACAAGAGGTGGCATTAATAGGGTATTAATTTCATCAACACAAGACAGAACAAGAGGTGGCATTAATAGGGTATTAATTTCATCAACACAAGACAGAACACGAAACAATGGGTATTGAATAGAAGTGTTTGTAGAAAGCCTATTGGTCCATATTTCTTGATGCTTCTATATTGGAGCGGAGTCTTGAGGTGGGTAGAATATAGTTGTGCAATAATTGGCTGTTGATTGCTGGTGTTGACTTCTTGATGTGTAGTGCCTCGCAAACGTCAAGCCGCCTGCTATCGCTGTATCTATCGATGATTTCTGTGTTGTTTACTAGGATTTCTCTGGCGATGGTTTGGTTGTGGGAAGAGATTATATGTTCCTTAATGGAGACCTGTTGCTTATGCAACAGGTTAGAATTATTAATCTTACTTTTTCGGTCATATTTAATAATATATATATATATATATATATATATATATATATATATATATATATATATATATATATATATATATATATATATATATATATATATATATATATATATATATATAATGTATATATATATATGTTTGTGTGTGTGTGTGTGTATATGTATATGTATCAACAGAAATAGCTTAGTAAACAACTCAGCAGAGACGTAATGATGACTAAGACCTCTTAAGAACAAGAGTAAACAGAGTGAGAATGGTCGAGGCAGGCATGCCACACCCAGGATAACTCAAGTGTCTAAAGCCAAGATGGTCGGCATATTACTAACTAGGCTAGTCATACTACTAACTAACTAAGGTAGGCATTTGTTGTTACAAGTGTTGTTGTTACAGGTGATGTTGTGGTGGTGGCTGTGTTTGTTGGTACAGCTGTTGTTATTGTTGTGGCTGTGTTTGCTGGTACAGATGCTCTTGTGGTTGTGTTTGTTGGTACAGCTGTTGTTATTGTTGTGGCTGTGTTTGCTGGTACAGATGCTCTTGTGGCTGTGTTTGTTGGTACAGATGCTGTTGTGACTGTGTTTGCTGGTACAGTTGCTGTTGTGGCTGTGTTTGCTGGTACAGTTGCTGTTGTGGCAGTGTTTGCTGGTACAGTTGCTGTTGTGGCTGTGTTTGCTGGTACAGTTGCTGTTGTGGCTGTGTTTGCTGGTACAGTTGCTGTTGTGGCTGTGTTTGCTGGTACAGATGCTGTTGTGGCTGTGTTTGCTGGTACAGTTGCTGTTGTGACTGTGTTTGCTGGTACAGTTGCTGTTGTGGCTGTGTTTGCTGGTACAGATGCTGTTGTGACTGTGTTTGCTGGTACAGTTGCTGTTGTGACTGTGTTTGCTGGTACAGTTGCTGTTGTGGCTGTACTTGTTGGTACAGTTGCTGTTGTGACTGTGTTTGCTGGTACAGATGCTGTTGTGGCTGTGTTTGCTGGTACAGTTGCTGTTGTGGCAGTGTTTGCTGGTACAGTTGCTGTTGTGACTGTGTTTGCTGGTACAGTTGCTGTTGTGGCTGTGTTTGCTGGTACAGTTGCTGTTGTGGCTGTGTTTGCTGGTACAGTTGCTGTTGTGGCTGTACTTGTTGGTACAGTTGCTGTTGTGGCTGTACTTGTTGGTACAGTTGCTGTTGTGGCTGTACTTGTTGGTACAGTTGCTGTTGTGGCTGTACTTGTTGGTACAGTTGCTGTTGTGACTGTGTTTGCTGGTACAGATGCTGTTGTGAATGTGTTTGCTGGTACAGTTGCTGTTGTGGCTGTACTTGTTGGTACAGTTGCTGTTGTGGCTGTACTTGTTGGTACAGTTGCTGTTGTGGCTGTACTTGTTGGTACAGTTGCTGTTGTGGCTGTACTTGTTGGTACAGTTGCTGTTGTGGCTGTGTTTGCTGGTACAGATGCTGTTGTGGCTGTACTTGTTGGTACAGTTGCTGTTGTGACTGTGTTTGCTGGTACAGATGCTGTTGTGACTGTGTTTGCTGGTACAGATGCTGTTGTGGCTGTGTTTGCTGGTACAGTTGCTGTTGTGACTTTGTTTGCTGGTACAGTTGCTGTTGTGGCTGTACTTGTTGGTACAGTTGCTGTTGTGGCTGTACTTGTTGGTACAGTTGCTGTTGTGACTGTGTTTGCTGGTTCAGTTGCTGTTGTGACTGTGTTTGCTGGTACAGATGCTGTTGTGGCTGTGTTTGCTGGTACAGTTGCTGTTGTGACTGTGTTTGCTGGTACAGTTGCTGTTGTGGCTGTACTTGTTGGTACAGTTGCTGTTGTGGCTGTACTTGTTGGTACAGTTGCTGTTGTGGCTGTACTTGTTGGTACAGTTGCTGTTGTGGCTGTACTTGTTGGTACAGTTGCTGTTGTGGCTGTACTTGCTGGTCTGGCTGGTGTGGGGGGTCTGGCTGGTGTGGGAGGTCTGGCTGGTGTGGGAGGTCTGGCTGGTGTGGGAGGTCTGGCTGGTGTGGGGGGTCTGGCTGGTGTGGGGGGTCTGGCTGGTGTGGGGGGTCTGGCTGGTGTGGGAGGTCTGGCTGGTGTGGGAGGTCTGGCTGGTGTGGGGGGTCTGGCTGGTGTGGGGGGTCTGGCAGGTATTTCTACAAACCTAGCCTAAACTAACCTAACTTAACCTGCAAACCTAGCCTATTTCCTAGTCAAAACAAACATATCCTAATCTAAGCTAACCTAATCTAACCTAACGTAACTAACTCCTGGATACCTATTTACTGTTAGGTGAATAGATGTATTCGGTGATAGGAAACGCTACCTACAATTACAGCCCTTCTTCTTTTTCTATTTCTACAAACCTAGCCTATTTCCTAGCCTAAACTAACCTAACCTAAGGTAATCTAACTAACTCCTGGATACCTATTTACTGCTACGTGAACAGAGAAGACACGCTACCAACAATTACTGCCCTATTTCTATTTCAACAAAAATAGCCTATTTCTTAGCCTAAACTAATCTAACCTAATTAAACCTAACCTAACCTAATCTAACCTTACCTATATATATACTTCACTACTCACTATCATCATCACTACCACACTACTCACTAACATCATCACTACCTCACTACTCACCATCATCATCACTACCACAATACTCACTAACATCATCACTACCTCACTACTCACCATCATCATCATTACCTCACTACTCACCATCACTACCACACTACTCACCATCATCACTACCACACTACTCACCATCATCATCATTACCTCACTACTCACCATCACTACCACACTACTCACCATCATCACTACCTCACTACTCACTAACATCATCACTTCCTCACTACTCACCATCATCATCACTACCTCTCTACTCACCATCATCATCACTACCTCTCTACTCACCATCATCATTACCTCACTACTCACCATCATCATCACTACCTCACCATCATCATCACTACCTCTCTACTCACCATCATCATCACTACCTTTCTACTCACCATCATCGTCATTACCTCACTACTAACCATCATCATCACTACCTCACTATCATCATCATTACCTCACTACTCACCATCACTACCACACTACTCACCATCATCACTACCTCACTACTCACCATCACTACCACACTACTCACCATCATCACTACCTCACTACTCACTAACATCATCACTTCCTCACTACTCACTATCATCATCACTACTCACCATCATCACTACCACACTACTCATAAACATCATCACTACCACACTACTCACCATCATCACTACCACACTACTCACCATCATCATCATTACCTCACTACTCACCATCACTACCACACTACTCACCATCATCACTACCACACTAATCATAAACATCATCACTACCACACTACTCACCATCATCACTACAACACTACTCTTAACCATCATCACTACCTCACCATCATCATCACTACCACACTACTCACCATCATCACTACCACACTACTCTTAACCATCATCACTACCTCACCATCATCATCACTACCACACTACTCTTAACCATCATCACTACCTCACCATCATCATCACTACCTCACCATCATCATCACTACCTCACTACTCACCATCATCACTACCACAATACTCACCATCATCATCACTACCACAATACTCACGATCAACATCACTAACCACACTACTTAGCAACAATATCACTACCTCACTACTCACCATCATCATCACTATCACACTACTCACCATCATCATCACTACCTCACTACTCACCATCATCATCACTACCTCACTACTCACTATCATCATCACTACTACAATACTCACGATCAACATCACTAACCACACTACTCACTATCATCATCACTACCACACTACTCACCATCATCACTACCATACTATTCACTATCATCGCTACCTCACTACTCACCATCATCACTACCACTACTCTCTATCATCACTTCTCACCATCAGCATCACTACCTCACTATCATCATCACTACCACACTACTCACCATCATCATCACTACCACACTATTCACTATCATCATCACTACCTCACTACTCACCATCATCATCACTACCACACTACTCACCATCATCATAACTACCTCACTACTCACTATCATCATCACTACCACACTACTCACCATCATCATCACTACCACACTACTCACTATCATCACTTCTATCACTACTCACCATCATCATCACTACCACACTACTCACCATCATCATCACTACCACACTACTCACCATCATCATCACTACCTCACTACTCACTATCATCATCACTACCTCACTACTCACCATCATCACTACCTCACTACTCACTATCATCATCACTACTCACCATCATCATCACTACCACACTATTCATTATCATTATCACTACCACACTACTCACCATCATCATCACTACCACACTATTCACTATCATCATCACTACCTCACTATCACCATCACTACCTCACTATCATAATAACTACCACACTACTCACCATCATCATCACTACCACACTATTCACTATCATCATCACTACTCACTATCATCACTTCTATCCCTTCTCACCATCATCATCACTACCACACTATTCACCATCATCACTACTACACTACTCACTATCATCATCACTACCACACTATTCACTATCATCATCACTACCACACTACTCACCATCATCATCTTTACCTCACTACTCACCATCAACATCACTACATCACTATCATCATCACTACCACACTACTCACCATCATCATCACTACCACACTACTCACCATCACTACCTCACTACTCACCATCACTACCTCACTACTCACTATCATCATCACTACCTCACTACTCACCATCATCACTACCACACTACTCACTATCATCACTTCTCACCATCATCATCACTACCTCACTACTCACTATCATCATCACTACCACACTATTCACCATCATCATCACTACCACACTTCACTATCATCATCACTACCACACTACTCACCATCATCATCACTACCTCACTACTCACCATCATCATCACTACCACACTACTCACCATCATCATCACTACCTCACTACTCACCATCATCATCACTACCACACTACTCACCATCATCATCACTACCACACTTCACCATCATCATCACTACCTCACTACTCACTATCATCATCACTACCACACTATTCACTATCATCATCACTACCACACTACTCACCATCATCATCACTACCACACTACTCACCATCATCATCACTACCTCACTACTCACCATCATCACTACTCACTATCACTACCACACTACTCACCGAGTAGTGTGGTAGTGATGATGGTGAGTAGTGTTGTAGTGATGATGTTTATGAGTAGTGTGGTAGTGATGATGGTGGGTAGTGGTAATGGTGAGTAGTGATGATGATGGTGAGTAGTGAGGAAGTGATGATGTTAGTGAGTAGTGAGGAAATGATGATGGTGGTGAGTAGAGAAGTAGTGATGATGATGGTGGTGAGTAGAGAAGTAGTGATGATGATGATGATGGTGAGTAGTGAGGAAATGATGATGGTGGTGAGTAGAGAAGTAGTGATGATGATGGTGAGTAGTGAGGTAGTGATGATGGTGAGTAGTGTGGTAGTGATGGTGAGTAGTGAGGTAATGTTGATGATGGTGAGTAGTGAGGTAATGATGACGATGGCGAGTAGTGTGGTAGTGATGATGTTAGCGAGTAGTGAGGTAGTGATGATGGTGAGTAGTGTGGTAGTGATGATGTTAGTGAGTAGAGAGGTAGTGATGATGATGGTGAGTAGAGAGGTAGTGATGATGATGGTGAGTAGAGAGGTAGTGATGATGATGGTGAGTAGTGAGGTAGTGATGATGTTAGTGAGTAGTGTGGTAGTGATGATGATGGTGAGTAGTGAGGTAGTGATGATGTTAGTGAGTATTGTGGTAGTGATGATGATGGTGAGTAGTGAGGTAGTGATGATGTTAGTGAGTATTGTGGTAGTGATGATGATGGTGAGTAGTGAGGTAGTGATGATGTTAGTGAGTAGTGTGGTTGTGATGATGATGGTGAGTAGTGAGGTAGTGATGATGATGGTGAGTAGAGAGGTAGTGATGATGATGGTGAGTAGTGAGGTAGTGATGATGTTAGTGAGTATTGTGGTAGTGATGATGATGGTGAGTAGTGAGGTAGTGATGATGATGGTGAGTAGAGAGGTAGTGATGATGATGGTGAGTAGTGAGGTAGTGATGATGTTAGTGAGTAGTGTGGTAGTGATGATGATGGTGAGTAGAGAGGTAGTGATGATGTTAGTGAGTAGAGAGGTAGTGATGATGATGGTGAGTAGAGGGGTAGTGATGATGATGGTGAGGTAGTGATGATGATGGTGAGGTAGTGATGATGATGGTGAGTAGTGAGGTAATGATGATGGTGAGTAGTGAGGTAGTGATGATGATGGTGAGTAGAGAGGTAGTGATGATGATGGTGGGTAGTGAGGTAGTGATGATGTTAGTGAGTAGTGTGGTAGTGATGATGATAGTGAGTAGTGAAGTATATATATAGGTAAGGTTAGATTAGGTTAGGTTAGGTTTAATTAGGTTAGATTAGTTTAGGCTAAGAAATAGGCTATTTTTGTTGAAATAGAAATAGGGCAGTAATTGTTGGTAGCGTGTCTTCTCTGTTCACGTAGCAGTAAATAGGTATCCAGGAGTTAGTTAGATTACCTTAGGTTAGGTTAGTTTAGGCTAGGAAATAGGCTAGGTTTGTAGAAATAGATTAAGAAGAAGGGCTGTAATTGTAGGTAGCGTTTCCTATCACCGAATACCTCTATTCACCTAACAGTAAATAGGTATCCAGGAGTTAGTTACGTTAGGTTAGGTTAGGTTAGCTTAGATTAGGTTATGTTTGTTTTGACTAGGAAATAGGCTAGGTTTGCAGGTTAAGTTAGGTTAGTTTAGGCTAGGTTTGTAGAAATAGAAAAAGGGCTGTAATTGTTGGTAGCCTATCTAACCTAACTAAGGAACCTAACCAACCAACCTAACCAAGCAACCTAACCAAGCAACCTAATCAACCAACCTAACCAACCAACCTAACGAACCAACCTAATCAACCAACCTAACCAGGCAACCTAACCAATCAACCTAACCAATGTAACCAACCAACCTATCCAACCAACCTTAGCTATCTAACCTAACCAACCAACCTATCCAACCAACCTTAGCTGTCTAACCTAACCAACCAACCTAACCAACCAACCTAAGCAACCAACCTAAGCAACCTAACCTAACCAACCTAACCAACCAACCAACCTAACAAACCAACCTAACTAACCAACCAACCTAACCAACCAACCTAAGCTATCTAACCTAACCAACCAACCTATCCAACCAACCTTAGCTATCTAACCTAACCAACCAACCTAAGCTATCTAACCTAACCAACCAACCTAAGCTATCTAACCTAACCAAGCAACCTAACCAAGCAACCTAACCAACCAACCAACCTAACCAACCAACCAACCTAACCAACCAACCTAATCAACCAACCTAAGCTATCTAACCAACCAACCTAACTAACCAACCAACCTAACCAACGTAAACTATCTAACCTAACCAACCAACGTAACTAACCTAACCAACCAACCTAAGCTATCTAACTTAACCAACCAACCTAACCAAACCTAACCAACCAACCCAACCTAACCTAACCAACCAACTTAAGCTATCTAACCTAACCAACCAACCTAACCAACCAACCTAACCAACCAACCTAACTAACCTAACCAACCAACTTAAGGTATCTAACCTAACCAACCAACCTAACTAACCTAACCAACCAACTTAAGCTTGTATGATGGACCTAACCTAACCTAACCTAACCTAACCAGCAACCTAACCTGAGCAACCTAACCTGAGCAACCTAACCTAACCTGAGCAACCTAACCTAACCAACCAACCTAACCTAACCAACCTAACCTAACCAACCAACCTAACCAACCAACCAAACCAACCAACCTAACCTGAGCAACCTAACCTGAGCAACCTAACCAACCAACCTAACCTAACCAACCAACCTAACCTAACCAACCAACCTAACCTAACCAACCAACCTAACCTGAGCAACCTAACCTGAGCAACCTAACCTGAGCAACCTAACCTGAGCAACCTAACCTGAGCAACCTAACCTGAGCAACCTAACCTGAGCAACCTAACCTGAGCAACCTAACCAACCAACCTAACCTGAGCAACCTAACCTGAGCAACCAAACCTGAGCAACCTAACCTGAGCAACCTAACCTGAGCAACCTAACCTGAGCAACCTAACCTGAGCAACCTAATTATGTTATTATATTATTATTATTATATATTATATTATTATTATACAACCTTATCTCCCTTCTTATTATCATATCTTATTATCATATCATATATATCTTATTGTCAACTCCCTTCTTATTATCTGACACCAACCTTCGGTTCGTGTCAGAGTCCATGAGTGTCCGTGTGCGTGTCCGTGTGAGTGTCCGTGTCCGTGTATCCAAGGGGTTTTGGGTCCAGGAAGCTATTTGTGTCGACCCAAATTGCCTCCCTTCTCCCCACCTGAAATCCAGGTGGATTGAAAGACCTGCCCGAGGTCAGTGGATCCAGGTATCCGTCCGTGGCCCCCCGGACTTCAACCCTTCCCCACATTCCAAGGAGTCGGTCAATCAATCTTCGGCTATCCAGAGAATCTATCGAAACTGATGCTCCTACAGGAGGGGACACACAGAGAAATCTGTGCCCTGTACTTGCAACCGTTCCGACAGGCTCGAACGCAGATCTATCCGGATTAGGAACTTGTTCTATCCGACTAGGCCACGCTGGAGTTGCCTTCTGAATCAAATTTGGCACTTGTATTTATATCTCATAGCAAGGTTAGTTAGTGTCTATTTATCAACAGTTGCAATGATTGATATGTTAAGTTGTTAATTTGTGTTGACAGTTAGAAATACCAGACAGCTTTGTTTGATAAGGTTGCAGTCCCGTGAGGCAGTGTTATGGATGAATATTGGAGAATTTAGGCTAACTGACATGTGTGTGTGTGTGTGTGTGTGTGTGTGTGTGTGTGTGTGTGTGTGTGTGTGTGTACTCACCTAGTTGTACTCACCTAGTTGTGTTTGCGGGGGTTGAGCTCTGGCTCTTTGGTCCCGCCTCTCAACCGTCAATCAACAGGTATACAGATTCCTGAGCCTATTGGGCTCTATCATATCTACACTTGAAACTGTGTATGGAGTCAGCCTCCACCACATCACCTCCTAATGCATTCCATTTGTCAACCACTCTGACACTAAACAAGTTCTTTCAAATATCTCTGTGGCTCATTTGGGCACTCAGTTTCCACCTGTGTCCCCTGTGTCCCCTGTGTCAACCGACTGTCTCACCACTCGGCTGTTAAAGGCTTTGTCTCAGGTTAGTGTGGGTCACCCAGGTGTGGGAGGAGACACAGGTGTGGGTGTTGGTGCAGGTGTGGGAGACCATGTAGGTGTGGAGGACCACAGATACTAGGGGGGGGGGGAAATGACGATGATGTGTGAGATGACGGGTGTGGCATGTGATATTGGTACATATGAGACTGGGTGTTTAGAAATATGTGGTTTTGGGGGGTGAGTGAGAGTGAGTGAACTGTGAGGGTGAGAGTGAGTGAACTGTGAGGGTGAGAGTGAGTGACTGTGAGAGAGGGTGAGTGAGAGTGATTGCACTGTAAGAGAGGGTGAGTGAGAGTGAATGGACTGTGAGAGGGGTGAGTGAGTGGGTGGAGGTTGGTGTGAAATGTCAGCAGGTGAGAGGGTCCACAGTAGTTTCCCCTCACCCCCTCCCCTTCCCCCTCATCCACCTACACTTTCATCCTCATCCACCTGCCTCTTCACTCCAGGACCCCCCCCCCCCACACATCTGCCCTTTCCTCATAACTCCTCATCTGCCATCTGAGGCCAGTGGCACTCACCTCCCCCCCCCCTACATCTGAGTGCCTCACACACACTTGTATGCCGCTAGCAGGTGTGTGTGTGACGTGTGTATGAAGCCCTCATGTATGCTGCCCTCACGTCTATGCTTCCCATATGAGTATGCTGCACAGGCACATGTGCAGTCTGCGAGCCTGTCACCCACGCTCCTATGCCTCATGACACTCGTGAGGTACACATACACACACACTCATATTTGGCCAACACACTCATGCCGCCCACATACTCATGCCGCCCACATACTCATGCCGCCCACATACTCATGCCGCCCACATACTCATGCCGCCCATGGACTCATAGCACCGCCAAACCCATGAGTGTTCATCAATAAACACTCGGGCGTAATAGACGCATTCCAGCACATATGTACGCCCGCACATACGTATACCCGCACGTACGTACGTCCGCACATATGTACGCCCACACGTACACACTGGGAAGCATACACGAACCGCCCTCTCAGACCACCTCGGTAGTTATATAAGTATTTGCGATGGTCCGAAAGCATATTACGGTTTCAGTGATAGCCTACTGACAAACAGGGAAATGAACCTTTGTCCTAAACATAAATTATTCTCAAGTTATACATTTATTGTAATATAAATCCAGACGGGACACCACGAGCGAAGCTCTCGTCATGTAAGTACATTTAGGTAGTTACGCACACACACACATATATGTAAACAAAACACATAGCCTGTTATACAGGAATTGTAGGTTTATATCTACAGATGACTGGAAGGAAGAGAGACCACGTGGTTTAAGCTGTATATATGTTGTTGTTGTTGAGTTAGGGGCGACGACGATCGTGGGATCGGATGCGCCCCGGCGTTCCCGTGAAGGGTGAATCGCAGAAAAGCCAGAAGAGGCAAAACGCCAAGCCAAAACGCGAAACGAGTGACGCCAAGCACTAGAAACTAATATGCCACACGGCAAAGCTACGCACAAAGGGAGAGGCAGAAGCACATAATAGAACAGGGCAAACAAACAGCCAGAAGGGCACACAGCACGTCATAGAGCAAACACACAAGAAATCAGAGCACAAACTTGCCCGGCAACTTGGCCCGCGGGAATCTTACATTGAACGCCTCCCAGAGCACCCATTGCCAAGGGTCTCGTCCATCCACCGGTGACGCCATAACATCTGGAACCGGGGCAACAAACACCTGCAAACTGGGGACCCAGATGGTAGTACTCATGAGGCGAGAAGTCGCCACTCGCCCCCACAGGAAGGGAACTTGCCCCCCACGAAAACACTCCGGTCCGTCAGACAGCAGTAACTCGGCAATCTTCGACCAGTGACCCGGTGGCATCACAGACGCCAGCAACACGTCCCCCAGGGCCCCAACGCGCACCCGCACCACAGGGGTACCCGTGGCCCCGGGCACACCACCAGACGACAGCAGGGAACCCGGACGGCACGCATCCTTCCGTAACGTCACCACCAGGCCACGCCCAGCACCAGAGTCCACACCATCCCTGGCAGCGGGAGCCACCACCCCCACTGTGGAGAGTCCCCCGGCGGAGAAGGAACCGAAGGCACGTCCGAGACACAGGCACCAGCACCGGCAGGCACATGGACCTCCGCCACCACGAACCGCGGAGACATCGACGCATCCGTATCCACACTGTCAACATCTGAAGCCCCACAGTCACTGAAGTCACCAACGTCGGCCCAGGAAGAAGACGAACGCCGGGAACGTTTGAGCACCGGCCGGATATCGTCACAGCCGGTAAGTGACCCAGAAACACGGGTACCACGAGCCGAAGGAACCGATGCCAGGACGGCAGCAGCCTCTACCACAGGGGGAACCGGGCCACACACAGCAGGAGGCTCCGCAGCCACCCCAGCACCCAGCACATCCGGGACCCGAGTCACGGACACAGGGCCAGGCGCAGCATCAGAAGACGAGGGAGAAGACAGTGACGTCACACAGGGAGCTCCAGGGAGGGCCACGGGAGCAGCTGGGACAGCGACAGGATCAGGCAGACCAACCGACGGTACCTCAAGAACCGGAGGAGGGACGGCAACAACCGGAGGAGGGACGGCAACAACCGGAGGAGGGACGGCAACAACCGGAGGAGGGACGGCAACAACCGGAGGAGGGACGGCAACAACCGGAGGAGGGACGGCAACAACCGGAGGAGGGACGGCAACAACCGGAGGAACGGCAGGCGCCGCCGGGAAGCTGCAGCAGCAGACGGGACGCGCACCACCTCATCAACATCACCGGAGACTGCCTCCAGAGGGAGCGGCGGGAAATCCTCGTCGCGGAACAAGTTGACAGGAGCAGCAGGGGCCTCAGAGCACCCGGCAGCCTGATGCCCCAACAGGCCACACCGGAAACAGGTACGAGGCTGCCGGCCATAATACACCCGGACGTAGTACCCCATAAGCCGGACAGAAGAAGGTATATCCGACCGCAGGCGCATCCCCAACGTGCGAATGTTTGTACGCCTCCCAGCATACCGCCCCGAGGAGAGCGTGTTCACCCGCACGCTGACAACAGTACCAAAACCCCCGAAGTAACGCCGGAGGAGGTCATCAGGGAACTCCAGGGGCGCACCATGGACACTGACATAAGTCAGGGCACCACTGCGGTCCGAAATCGCCACAGAGCCGGCATCGTCTGGCAACGGCAACGTACGCCCCCCGTACCGACGGAGGAAGTCCCGGTACTCGTCCTCCCCCACGCCCGTAACTAGCTCCACACCGTAAACAGCTTCCACCGGGACACGAAGCATGTCACACATCACCATCTCGATGGTCGGATAACCAGCCTTACAAGTGAACTCCAGGCCCACGGAGTTCACACGCTGAACAGGAGGAAGATGGCCCCCATGTCAGCACTGCCACGTCAACGCAGCCAGGCAGGCAACAAAACTGGTAGGGCAGAGACGCCCACAACACCTGGCGACCAAAACAGTAAACAACTCCAACAGCCACGGAGGGTCGGTAAACGTCCTCACTCCACGGCTGCTAGCAGTCGACCTAAGCTGTATATATAGAACAGATCCACGAGGCTTCCTCCTCTAACAACACCAACAACAACTGCAATCCGAGCCGTTTTCGACACTATAGGCGTCTGAATCCAAACATGAGAAAATCCACATTCTCATAAGAACACTAAGATATAACCACTATTCAAGAAAGACAACATGATCCTAAAGAAAGGAATAATAACTGCACACCGCTAAATATTATCTATAAAAATTAAGAATAGCGTGTCGAAAATATAAATATTTCGTGAATCCGGTGTAGACGGCTACTTGTCTCACGAACACCGGGGAAGACGACGCTAGCCAGAGGTGTAGACGGCTACTTGTCTCACGAACATCGGGGGAGACGACGCTAGCCAGAGGTGTAGACGGCTACTTGTCTCACGAACACCGGGGGAGACGACGCTAGCCAGAGGTGTAGACGGCTACTTGTCTCACGAACATCGGGGGAGACGACGCTAGCCAGAGGTGTAGACGGCTACTTGTCTCACGAACACCGGGGGAGACGACGCTAGCCAGAGGTGTAGACGGCTACTTGTCTCACGAACACCGGGGGAGACGACGCTAGCCAGAGGTGTAGACGGCTACTTGTCTCACGAACACCGGGGGAGACGACGCTAGCCAGAGGTGTAGACGGCTACTTGTCTCACGAACACCGGGGAAGACGACGCTAGCCAGAGGTGTAGACGGCTACTTGTCTCACGAACACCGGGGGAGACGACGCTAGCCAGAGAGATTGTAAACATTGCCAAGCGAAGACGTCCCTTGTGCTTAAACGGAAGTTTATAAGCCAGAAACTATAAATATTAATTTTGTAACAACTGCTTGTGCCTCGTTATTGTTATTAAGGTGTAGGATTGTTTATAATAATAGAGAAGAGGAGAAGCAGTGACAACAAAAAGCATAAACGCAATGCATCAAGCCTATACTGACGCCTTCACTGTCGCCACCAGTCCCGTCTCTGTTTACACCACATAAATCCTAATGTTTACACCACATAAATCCTAATGTTTACACCACATAAATCCTAATGTTTACACCACATAAATCCTAATGTTTACACCACATAAATGCTAATGTTTACACCACATAAATCCTAATGTTTACACCACATAAATCCTAATGTTTACACCACATAAATGCTAATGTTTACACCACATAAATCCTAATGTTTACACCACATAAATCCTAATGTTTACACCACATAAATGCTAATGTTTACACCACATAAATCCTAATGTTTACACCACAAATGCTAATGTTTACACCACATAAATCCTAATGTTTACACCACATAAATCCTAATGTTTACACCACATAAATCCTAATGTTTACACCACATAAATCCTAATGTTTACACCACATAAATCCTAATGTTTACACCACATAAATCCTAATGTTTATACTACATAAATCCTAATGTTTACACCACATAAATCCTAATGTTTACACCACATAAATCCTAATGTTTACACCACATAAATCCTAATGTTTACACCACATAAATCCTAATGTGTACACCACATAAATCCTAATGTGTACACCACATAAATCCTAATGTTTACACCACATAAATCCTAATGTTTACTCCACATAAATCCTAATGTGTACACCACATAAATCCTAATGTGTACACCACATAAATCCTAATGTGTACACCACATAAATTCTAATGTTTACACCACATAAATCTTAAATAGTCACAGTTTAGCTTTTTGGAATCCTATTTAATTCTTACCAAAAACACTAACCCCCTAAAAAACAATGAAAGTAGTTAAGACGAGGGCTGTCGAGCCCAAAGTAATCAAAATATAAAATTTAAGCTATTTAAATTTGTGTATATCTATATATATATATATATATATATATATATATATATATATATATATATATATATATATATATATATATATATATATATATATATATATATATACTTAGTGATAAATAAGCTAGGCCGAAGCTTATAATAAAAGTGGCAGTACCTAATTACGGCACACATTTGTATTATTATCAAATAGTGCTAATGCGAGGTTACATTCCAGGCTGGTGAATGGTGTGCACATCAGCCGCTGCAAGTAACCCATTATAACTCCTCTAGAAAGAAGCTTGGTACTCGACACGCCGGTCCTGGCTTCATCAACTACAACAGTTAAGACTCGACCAATTATTGTAATGTTATTTTGAAATTTTTGTATTTTTGTATTTTTTTTATATCGAGGGTAAATACCACATTAATTTTGGTCGTTTGGGTTGACAACCAAAACTCCAGGATAATATAAATATATATATATATATATATATATATATATATATATATATATATATATATATATATATATATATATATTAGTATATTTTGGTAGCAGTCTTTCCTGTAGACATAAATTATTAAATATGACCGAAAAAGTAAGATTAATAATTTTAACACGAATTTTCTCAATCTTTCGTACATTTCTTTTCACTGTTGGAGGTAAATCAAAAATCAATTCTCCAAAATTCATTTTTATTTCTAGTCTGACGCGACACGAGCGCGTTTCGTAAAACTTATTACATTTTCAAAGACTTTAGTTCACAAATACACAACTGAATAGAACTTACGCATCTCCGATTTTATATCTACACTTGAGTGAGGTGGAAGGGGTGATGTGGCATTAACACAAGACAGAACAAGAGGTGGCATTAATAGGGTATTAATTTCATCAACACAAGACAGAACAAGAGGTGGCATTAATAGGGTATTATTTTCATCAACACAAGACAGAACACGAAACAATGGGTATTGAATAGAAGTGTTTGTAGAAAGCCTATTGGTCCATATTTCTTGATGCTTCTATATTGGAGCGGAGTCTTGAGGTGGGTAGAATATAGTTGTGCAATAATTGGCTGTTGATTGCTGGTGTTGACTTCTTGATGTGTAGTGCCTCGCAAACGTCAAGCCGCCTGCTATCGCTGTATCTATCGATGATTTCTGTGTTGTTTACTAGGATTTCTCTGGCGATGGTTTGGTTGTGGGAAGAGATTATATGTTCCTTAATGGAGACCTGTTGCTTATGCAACAGGTTAGAATTATTAATCTTACTTTTTCGGTCATATTTAATAATATATATATATATATATATATATATATATATATATATATATATATATATATATATATATATATATATATATATATATATAATGTATATATATATATGTTTGTGTGTGTGTGTGTGTACTCACCTATATGTGCTTGCAGGATCGAGCATTGACTCTTGGATCCCGCCTTTCGAGCATCGGTTGTTTACAGCAATGACTCCTGTCCCATTTCCCTATCATACCTGGTTTTAAAATTATGAATAGTATTTGCTTCCACAACCTGTTCCTGAAGTGCATTCCATTTCCCCACTACTCTCACGCTAAAAGAAAACTTCCTAACATCTCTGTGACTCATCTGAGTTTCAAGCTTCCATCCATGTCCTCTCGTTCTGTTACTATTCCGTGTGAATATTTCGTCTATGTCCACTCTGTCAATTCCTCTGAGTATCTTATACGTTCCTATCATGTCCCCCCTCTCTCTTCTTCTTTCTAGTGTCGTAAGGCACAGTTCCCTCAGGCGCTCTTCATACCCCATCCCTCGTAGCTCTGGGACGAGTCTCGTTGCAAACCTCTGAACCTTTTCCAGTTTCATTATATGCTTCTTCAGATGGGGACTCCATGATGAGGCGGCATACTCCAAGACTGGCCTTACGTAGGCAGTGTAAAGCGCCCTAAATGCCTCCTTACTTAGGTTTCTGAATGATGTTCTAACTTTTGCCAGTGTAGAGTACGCTGCTGTCGTTATCCTATTAATATGTGCCTCAGGAGATAGATTAGGTGTTACGTCCACCCCCAGGTCTCTTTCACGCGTCGTTACAGGTAGGCTGTTCCCCTTCATTGTGTACTGTCCCTTTGGTCTCCTATCTCCTAGTCCCATTTCCATAACTTTACATTTGCTCGTGTTGAATTCTAGTAGCCATTTCTCTGACCATCTCTGCAATCTGTTCAGGTCCTCTTATAGGATCCTGCAATCCTCATCTGTCACAACTCTTCTCATCAACTTTGCATCATCCGCAAACATCGACATGTAGGACTCTACGCCTGTAAACATGTCGTTAACATATACAAGAAATAGAATTGGTCCCAGCACCGATCCTTGTGGTACTCCACTTGTTACTGTTCGCCAGTCCGACTTCTCGCCCCTTACCGTAACTCTTTGGCTCCTTCCTGTTAGGTAGTTCCTTATCCATTCTAGGACCTTTCCCCCCACCCCCGCCTGCCTCTCGAGCTTGAACAGCAGTCTCATGTGCGGTACTGTATCAAAGGCTTTTTGGCAGTCCAGAAATATGCAGTCTGCCCAACCATCTCTGTCCTGTCTTATCCTCGTTATTTTATCATAGAATTCCAGAAGGTTTGTTAGGCACGATTTCCCTGTCCAGAACCCATGTTGATGTTTGTTCACAAACCTAATGTTCTCCAGGTGTGCAACCAGTCGTAGCCTAATTATTCTTTCCAGTATTTTACAGGGGATGCTTGTCAGTGATACAGGTCTGTAGTTAAGTGCCTCCTCCCTATCTCCTTTCTTGAAGATCGGCACGACATTTGCCTTCTTCCAGCAACTGGGCAATTCTCCTGACATAAGTGACTCATTAAAGATCATTGCCAGAGGCACGCTGAGGGCCTGTGCTGCTTCTTTTAGTATCCACGGTGATACTTTGTCTGGTCCAACTGCTTTAGTTGCATCTAGAGTTGTCAACTGTTTCATTACCTCCTCTGCTGTCACCTCTATATCTGATAGTCTTTCATCTAGGGTAACCCCTTCCAACAATGGGAGCTGCTCAGGCTCGGTAGTGAACACTCCATGGAAACTGGCATTCAGTGCCTCGCAGATTTCCTTGTCACTTTCAGTATATGCCCCCTCTGTCTTCCTTAGTCTTGTCACTTGGTCGTTCACCGACATTTTTCTTCTTATATGACTGTGTAGTAACTTAGGTTGTTTTTTCGCTTTGATTGCAATATCGTTCTCATAGTCCCTTTCCGATGTTCGTCTTATGTTAATGTAATCGTTCCTAGCTCTGTTGTATCTGCTTCTGTTGTCCTCTGTTCTTTGTCTTCTGTACTTCCTCCACTCCCGCCTGCTGGCCATTTTTGCTTCCTGACACTGTCTATTAAACCATGGGTTATTATATTCCTTCTTATTTTTTCCCTTTACCGTTGGTATAAATCTCTCTTCGGCCTCCTGGCATTTCTGTATGACTAGGTCCATCATATCTTGGACTGTTTTTCCTCTAATTTCTTCCTCCCACTGCACTTCACCCAGATAGTCCCTCATCCTCATATAGTCCCCTTTCCTGTAGTCAGCTCTCCTTTCCCAGATCTCTTGTCCCATGGTCATAAGTTTGAATTCCATCATGTAGTCAAAGACTAGGACACAATGGTCACTGGCCCCTAGAGGTATTTCATGCTCTAAATTCTCGATATCTTCTACGTTCTGGGTGAAAATCAGGTCTAATAGGCTCGGTGCATCTCCTCCTCTTTCCCTTGTGTCTTCCTTCACATGTTGTGTCAGGAAATTCCTGTCTATAACATCTACTAATTTTGCTCCCCACGTTTCGTCCCCTCCATGGGGATTCCTTGATTCCCAATTTATCTCTCCATGATTTAGGTCCCCCATGATCAGCAGCTTCGCTCTCATTCTGTGGGCTAGTGTTGCTGCCTTCTGCAGTTCATCTATACATGCTTTGTTGTTGTCATCATACTCCTGCCTGGGTCTTCTACTGTTTGGTGGGGGATTGTAGATTACCATGATCACAATCTTCCTCCCATCTACTGTCAGAGTTCCATGTATGAAGCTTGTGCACTCATTGGTAACTCGATTTCCCAGGTCTTCAAACTTCCATTTCCGCTTTATTAGGAGTGCTACTCCCCCTCCCTGTCTCTGTGTCCTCTCTTTTCGTATCACCTGGTACCCTTCAGGAAAGATTGCATCTGAGATCATGTCATTAATTTTAGTTTCCACAATTGCAACTATGTCAGGATCTGCTTCACTCACTCTTTCTTTTATCTCTTCTGCTTTATTAGATACCCCATCAGCATTGGTGTACCAAACCTTGAGATTCTTCATGGAAACTCTTGTACCAGAGTTCTCCCTTTCTCTGGGGGTCTGGGGGGATCTGGGGGATGTCTGGGGGGTGACTGGGGGCAGAGGGGATCCGGGGGATCTGGGGAGTGTCTGGGGGATGACTGGGGGCGGGGAGGGTCCGGGGGATGTCCGGGGGGATCCGGGGGGTGTCTGGGGGGGTCCGGGGGGTGTATGGGGGGTGAAAGAGTTCAGGAGGGGTGCTTGGGGGGCTACTGGGGGCTGGGCTTCTAGGAAGGTAGGTAGGAGGGTCTGGGGTAGGGCCTGGGTAGGTAGGTCTGGAGTAGGAAGGGCATACTGGGTCTGAAGATTAGGGAGGGCATAGAGGGGTTGGGAGATAGCGTAAGGTTGGGAGACAGATAGAGGTTGAGAGGTTGGGAGGGGGAAGGATAGAGGGGATGAAGAATGTGTGTGTGTGTGTGTGTGTGTGTGTGTGTGTGTGTGTGTATGTATATGTATCAACAGAAATAGCTTAGTAAACAACTCAGCAGAGACGTAATGATGACTAAGACCTCTTAAGAACAAGAGTAAACAGAGTGAGAATGGTCGAGGCAGGCATGCCACACCCAGGATAACTCAAGTGTCTAAAGCCAAGATGGTCGGCATATTACTAACTAGGCTAGTCATACTACTAACTAACTAAGGTAGGCATTTGTTAGGTTACAAGTGTTGTTGTTACAGGTGATGTTGTGGTGGTGGCTGTGTTTGTTGGTACAGCTGTTGTTATTGTTGTGGCTGTGTTTGCTGGTACAGATGCTCTTGTGGCTGTGTTTGTTGGTACAGCTGTTGTTATTGTTGTGGCTGTGTTTGCTGGTACAGATGCTCTTGTGGCTGTGTTTGTTGGTACAGATGCTGTTGTGACTGTGTTTGCTGGTACAGTTGCTGTTGTGGCTGTGTTTGCTGGTACAGTTGCTGTTGTGGCAGTGTTTGCTGGTACAGTTGCTGTTGTGGCTGTGTTTGCTGGTACAATTGCTGTTGTGGCTGTGTTTGCTGGTACTGTTGCTGTTGTGGCTGTGTTTGCTGGTACAGATGCTGTTGTGGCTGTGTTTGCTGGTACAGTTGCTGTTGTGACTGTGTTTGCTGGTACAGTTGCTGTTGTGGCTGTGTTTGCTGGTACAGATGCTGTTGTGACTGTGTTTGCTGGTACAGTTGCTGTTGTGACTGTGTTTGCTGGTACAGTTGCTGTTGTGGCTGTACTTGTTGGTACAGTTGCTGTTGTGACTGTGTTTGCTGGTACAGATGCTGTTGTGGCTGTGTTTGCTGGTACAGTTGCTGTTGTGACTGTGTTTGCTGGTACAGTTGCTGTTGTGGCTGTACTTGTTGGTACAGTTGCTGTTGTGACTGTGTTTGCTGGTACAGTTGCTGTTGTGGCTGTACTTGTTGGTACAGTTGCTGTTGTGGCTGTACTTGCTGGTCTGGCTGGTGTGGGGGGTCTGGCTGGTGTGGGAGGTCTGGCTGGTGTGGGAGGTCTGGCTGGTGTGGGAGGTCTGGCTGGTGTGGGGGGTCTGGCTGGAGTGGGGGATCTGGCTGGTGTGGGGGGTCTGGCAGGTATTTCTACAAACCTAGCCTAAACTAACCTAACTTAACCAGCAAACCTAGCCTATTTCCTAGTCAAAACAAACATATCCTAATCTAAGCTAACCTAACCTAACCTAACGTAACTAACTCCTGGATACCTATTTACTGTTAGGTGAATAGATGTATTCGGTGATAGGAAACGCTACCTACAATTACAGCCCTTCTTCTTTTTCTATTTCTACAAACCTAGCCTATTTCCTAGCCTAAACTAACCTAACCTAAGGTAATCTAACTAACTCCTGGATACCTATTTACTCAACGTGAACAGAGAAGACACGCTACCAACAATTACTGCCCTATTTCTATTTCAACAAAAATAGCCTATTTCTTAGCCTAAACTAATCTAACCTAATTAAACCTAACCTAACCTAATCTAACCTTACCTATATATATACTTCACTACTCACTATCATCATCACTACCACACTACTCACTAACATCATCACTACCTCACAACTCACCATCATCATCACTACCACAATACTCACTAACATCATCACTACCTCACTACTCACCATCATCATCATTACCTCACTACTCACCATCACTACCACACTACTCACCATCATCACTACCACACTACTCACCATCACTACCACACTACTCACCATCACTACCACACTACTCACCATCATCACTACCTCACTACCATCATCACTTCCTCACTACTCACCATCATCATCACTACCTCTCTACTCACCATCATCATCACTACCTCTCTACTCACCATCATCATTACCTCACTACTCACCATCATCATCACTACCTCACCATCATCATCACTACCTCTACTCACCATCATCATCACTACCTTTCTACTCACCATCATCATCATTACCTCACTACTAACCATCATCATCACTACCTCACTATCATCATCATCATTACCTCACTACTCACCATCACTACCACACTACTCACCATCATCACTACCTCACTACTCACCATCACTACCACACTACTCACCATCATCACTACCTCACTAACATCATCACTTCCTCACTACTCACTATCATCATCACTACTCACCATCATCACTACTCACCATCATCACTACCACACTACTCATAAACATCATCACTACCACACTACTCACCATCATCACTACCACACTAATCATAAACATCATCACTACCACACTACTCACCATCATCACTACCTCACTACTCACTAACATCATCACTTCCTCACTACTCACTATCATCATCACTACTCACCATCATCACTACTCACCATCATCACAACCACACTACTCTTAACCATCATCACTACCTCACCATCATCATCACTACCACACTACTCACCATCATCACTACCACACTACTCTTAACCATCATCACTACCTCACCATCATCATCACTACCTCACCATCATCACTACCTCACCATCATCATCACTACCTCACCATCATCATCACTACTCACCATCATCACTACCACAATACTCACCATCATCATCACTACCACAATACTCACGATCAACATCACTAACCACACTACTTAGCAACACCATCACTACCTCACTACTCACCATCATCATCACTATCACACTACTCACCATCATCATCACTACCTCACTATTCACCATCATCATCACTACCTCACTACTCACTATCATCATCACTACTACAATACTCACGATCAACATCACTAACCACACTACTCACTATCATCATCACTACCACACTACTCACCATCATCACTACCATACTATTCACTATCATCACTACCTCACTACTCACCATCATCACTACCACTACTCTCTATCATCACTTCTCACCATCAGCATCACTACCTCACTATCATCATCACTACCACACTACTCACCATCATCATCACTACCACACTATTCACTATCATCATCACTACCTCACTACTCACCATCATCATCACTACCACACTACTCACCATCATCATCACTACCTCACTATTCACCATCATCATCACTACCTCACTACTCACTATCATCATCACTACTACAATACTCACGATCAACATCACTAACCACACTACTCACTATCATCATCACTACCACACTACTCACCATCATCACTACCATACTATTCACTATCATCACTACCTCACTACTCACCATCATCACTACCACTACTCTCTATCATCACTTCTCACCATCAGCATCACTACCTCACTATCATCATCACTACCAAACTACTCACCATCATCATCACTACCACACTATTCACTATCATCATCACTACCTCACTACTCACCATCATCATCACTACCACACTACTCACCATCATCATAACTACCTCACTACTCACTATCATCATCACTACCACACTACTCACCATCATCATCACTACCACACTACTCACTATCATCACTTCTATCACTACTCACCATCATCATCACTACCACACTACTCACCATCATCATCACTACCACACTACTCACCATCATCATCACTACCTCACTACTCACTATCATCATCACTACCTCACTACTCACCATCATCACTACCTCACTACTCACTATCATCATCATTACTCACCATCATCATCACTACCACACTATTCACTATCATTATCACTACCACACTACTCACCATCATCATCATCACTACCACACTATTCACTATCATCATCACTACCTCACTATCACCATCACTACCTCACTATCATAATAACTACCACACTACTCACCATCATCATCACTAACACACTATTCACTATCATCATCACTACTCACTATCATCACTTCTATCACTTCTCACCATCATCATCACTACCACACTATTCACCACCATCACTACTACACTACTCACTATCATCATCACTACCACACTATTCACTATCATCATCACTACCACACTACTCACCATCATCATCTTTACCTCACTTCTCACCATCATCATCACTACATCACTATCATCATCACTACCACACTACTCACCATCATCATCACTACCACACTACTCACCATCATCATCACTACCTCACTACTCACCATCATCATCACTACCTCACTACTCACTATCATCATCACTACCTCACTACACACCATCATCACTACCACACTACTCACTATCATCACTTCTCACCATCATCATCACTACCTCACTACTCACTATCATCATCACTACCACACTATTCACCATCATCATCACTACCACACTTCACTATCATCATCACTACCACACTACTCACCATCATCATCACTACCTCACTACTCACCATCATCATCACTACCACACTACTCACCATCATCATCACTACCTCACTACTCACCATCATCATCACTACCACACTACTCACCATCATCATCACTACCACACTTCACCATCATCATCACTACTCACTATCATCATCACTACCACACTATTCACTATCATCATCACTACCACACTACTCACCATCATCATCACTACCACACTACTCACTATCATCATCACTACCTCACTACTCACCATCATCATCACTACCTCACTACTCACTATCATCATCACTACCTCACTACTCACCATCATCACTACCACACTACTCACTATCATCACTTCTCACCATCATCATCACAACCTCACTACTCACTATCATCATCACTACCACACTATTCACCATCATCATCACTACCACACTTCACTATCATCATCACTACCACACTACTCACCATCATCATCACTACCTCACTACTCACCATCATCATCACTACCACACTACTCACCATCATCATCACTACCTCACTACTCACCATCATCATCACTACCACACTACTCACCATCATCATCACTACCACACTTCACCATCATCATCACTACCTCACTACTCACTATCATCATCACTACCTCACTACTCACCATCATCACTACCTCACTACTCACTATCATCATCATTACTCACCATCATCATCACTACCACACTATTCACTATCATTATCACTACCACACTACTCACCATCATCATCATCACTACCACACTATTCACTATCATCATCACTACCTCACTATCACCATCACTACCTCACTATCATAATAACTACCACACTACTCACCATCATCATCACTACCACACTATTCACTATCATCATCACTACTCACTATCATCACTTCTATCACTTCTCACCATCATCATCACTACCACACTATTCACCATCATCACTACTACACTACTCACTATCATCATCACTACCACACTATTCACTATCATCATCACTACCACACTATTCACTATCATCATCACTACTCACTATCATCACTTCTACACCACTATCATCATCACTACCACACTACTCACCATCATCATCACTACCACACTACTCACCATCATCATCACTACCTAAACTACTCACCATCATCATCACTACCTCACTACTCACTATCATCATCACTACCTCACTACTCACCATCATCACTACCACACTACTCACTATCATCACTTCTCACCATCATCATCACTACCTCACTACTCACTATCATCATCACTACCACACTATTCACCATCATCATCACTACCACACTTCACTATCATCATCACTACCACACTACTCACCATCATCATCACTACCTCACTACTCACCATCATCATCACTACCACACTACTCACCATCATCATCACTACCTCACTACTCACCATCATCATCAATACCACACTACTCACCATCATCATCACTACCACACTTCACCATCATCATCACTACCTCACTACTCACTATCATCATCACTACCACACTATTCACTATCATCATCACTACCACACTACTCACCATCATCATCACTACCACACTACTCACCATCATCATCACTACCTCACTACTCACCATCATCACTACTCACTATCACTACCACACTACTCACCGAGTAGTGTGGTAGTGATGATAGTGAGTAGTGTGGTAGTGATGATGGTGAGTAGTGTTGTAGTGATGATGTTTATGAGTAGTGTGGTAGTGATGATGGTGGGTAGTGATAATGGTGAGTAGTGATGATGATGATGATGGTGAGTAGTGAGGAAGTGATGATGTTAGTGAGTAGTGAGGAAATGATGATGGTGGTGAGTAGAGAAGTAGTGATGATGATGGTGAGTAGTGAGGTAGTGATGATGGTGAGTAGTGTGGTAGTGATGGTGAGTAGTGAGGTAATGTTGATGATGGTGAGTAGTGAGGTAATGATGACGATGGCGAGTAGTGTGGTAGTGATGATGTTAGTGAGTAGAGAGGTAGTGATGATGATGGTGAGTAGAGAGGTAGTGATGATGATGGTGAGTAGTGAGGTAATGATGATGATGGCGAGTAGTGTGGTAGTGATGATGTTAGTGAGTAGAGAGGTAGTGATGATGATGGTGATTAGAGAGGTAGTGATGATGATGGTGAGTAGAGAGGTAGTGATGATGATGGTGAGTAGTGATGATGTTAGTGAGTAGTGTGGTAGTGATGATGATGGTGAGTAGTGAGGTAGTGATGATGTTAGTGAGTATTGTGGTAGTGATGATGATGGTGAGTAGTGAGGTAGTGATGATGTTAGTGAGTATTGTGGTAGTGATGATGATGGTGAGTAGTGAGGTAGTGATGATGTTAGTGAGTATTGTGGTAGTGATGATGATGGTGAGTAGTGAGGTAGTGATGATGTTAGTGAGTAGTGTGGTAGTGATGATGATGGTGAGTAGTGAGGTAGTGATGATGATGGTGAGTAGAGAGGTAGTGATGATGATGGTGAGTAGTGAGGTAGTGATGATGTTAGTGAGTATTGTGGTAGTGATGATGATGGTGAGTAGTGAGGTAGTGATGATGATGGTGAGTAGAGAGGTAGTGATGATGATGGTGAGTAGTGAGGTAGTGATGATGTTAGTGAGTAGTGTGGTAGTGATGATGATGGTGAGTAGAGAGGTAGTGATGATGTTAGTGAGTAGAGAGGTAGTGATGATGATGGTGAGTAGAGAGGTAGTGATGATGATGGTGAGGTAGTGATGATGATGGTGAGGTAGTGATGATGATGGTGAGTAGTGAGGTAATGATGATGGTGAGTAGAGTGGTAGTGATGATGATGGTGAGTAGAGAGGTAGTGATGATGATGGTGAGTAGTGAGGTAGTGATGATGTTAGTGAGTAGTGTGGTAGTGATGATGATAGTGAGTAGTGAAGTATATATATAGGTAAGGTTAAATTAGGTTAGGTTAGGTTTAATTAGGTTAGATTAGTTTAGGCTAAGAAATATGCTATTTTTGTTGAAATAGAAATAGGGCAGTAATTGTTGGTAGCGTGTCTTCTCTGTTCACGTAGCAGTAAATAGGTATCCAGGAGTTAGTTAGATTACCTTAGGTTAGGTTAGTTTAGGCTAGGAAATAGGCTAGGTTTGTAGAATTAGAAAAAGAAGAAGGGCTGTAATTGTAGGTAGCGTTTCCTATCACCGAATACATCTATTCACCTAACAGTAAATAGGTATCCAGGAGTTAGTTACGTTAGGTTAGGTTAGGTTAGCTTAGATTAGGATATGTTTGTTTTGACTAGGAAATAGGCTAGGTTTGCAGGTTAAGTTAGGTTAGTTTAGGCTAGGTTTGTAGAAATAGAAATAGAAAAAGGGCTGTAATTGTTGGTAGCCTATCTAACCTAACCAAGCAACCTAACCAACCAACCTAATCAACCAACGTAACCAACCAACCTAATCAACCAACGTAACCAACCAACCTAATCAACCAACCTAACCAACCAACCTAACCAACCAACCTAACCAACGTAACCAACCAACCTAACCAATGTAACCAACCAACCTAACCAACGTAACCAACCAACCTAACCAATGTAACCAACCTAAGCAACCAACCTAAGCAACCTAACCTAACCAACCAACCAACCTAACCAACCAACCAACCTAACCTAACCTAACCTAACCAACCTAACAAACCAACCAACCAACCTAAGCTATCTAACCTAACCAACCAACCTAAGCTATCTAACCTAACCAACCAACCTAAGCTATCTAACCTAACCAAGCAACCTAACCAAGCTACCTAACCAACCAACCTAAGCAACCAACCTAAGCAACCAACCTAAGCAACCTAACCTAACCAACCTAACCTAACCAACCAACCTAAGCAACCAACCTAAGCAACCAACCTAAGCAACCAACCTAAGCAACCTAACCTAACCAACCTAACCTAACAAACCAACCTAACCAACCAACCTAACCTAACCAACCAACCTAACAAACCAACCTAACCAACCTAACCTAACAAACCAACCTAACCTAACAAACCAACCTAACCAACCAACCTAACCAACCAACCTAACCAACCAACCTAACCAACCAACCTAACCTAACCTAACCTAACCTAACCTAACCAACCTAACCTAACAAACCAACCTAACCAACCAACCAAACAAACCAACCTAACCAACCAACCTAACAAACCAACCTAGCAAACCAACCAACGTAACCAACGTAACCAACCAACCAACATAACCAACCAACCTAACCAACGTAACCAACCATCCTAACCAACGTGACCAACCAACCTAACCAATGTAATAACGTAACCAACTTAAGTTGGTTAGTGATACTAACCAACTACTAACACTGCTAACAACAATGGTACTAACCAACTTAAGTTGGTTAGTACCAACGTAACCAACCTAAGCAACCTAACCTAACCAACCAACCTAACCAACCAACCAACCTAACCAACCAACCTAACCAACCAACCAACCTAACCAACCAACGTAACTAACCTAACCAACCAACCTAAGCTATCTAATCTAACCAAGCAACCTAACCAACCAACCTAACCAAGGAACCTAACCAACCAACCAACCTAACCAACCTAAGCTATCTAACCTAACCAACCAACCTAACTAACCTAACCAACCAACCTAACCAACGTAACCAACCTAACCAACCAACCTAACCAAGGAACCTAACCAACCTAACCAACGTAACCAACCTAACCAACTAACCTAACAAACGAACCTAACTAACCAACCAACCTAACCAACCAACCTAACCTAACCAACCTAACAAACGAACCTAACTAACCAACCAACCTAACCAACCAACCTAACCTAACCAACCTAACAAACGAACCTAACTAACCAACCAACCTAACCAACCAACCTAACCAACCTAAGCTATCTAACCTAACCAACCAACCTAACCTAACCTAACCTAACCAACCAACCCAACCTAACCTAACCAACCAACCAACCCAACCTAACCTAACCAACCAACCTAAGCAATCTAACCTAACCAACCAACCTAACCAACCAACCAACCAACCAACCTAACCAACCTAAGCAATCTAACCTAACCAACTAACCTAACCAACTAACCTAACCAACCAACCAACCTAACCAACCTAAGCAATCTAACCTAACCAACTAACGAACCCAACCTAACCTAACCAACCAACCTAACCAACCTAAGCAATCTAACCTAACCAACTAACCTAACCAACTAACCTAACCAACCAACTTAAGCTATCTAACCTAACCAAGCAACCTAATCAACCAACCTAACCAACCAACGTAACCTACCAACCTAACCAACCAACCTAAGCTATCTAACCTATCCAACCAACCTAACCAGCAACCTAACCAACCAACCTAACCAAGGAACCTAACCAACCAACCTAACCAACGTAACCAACCTAACCAACCAACCTAACCAACCAACCTAAGCAACCTAACCTAACCAACCAACCTAAGCTATCTAACCTAACCAACCAACCTAAGCTATCTAACCTAACCAACCAACCTAAGCTATCTAACCTAACCAAGCAACCTAACCAACCAACCTAACCAACCAACCAACCTAACCAACCAACCTAAGCAATGTAACCTAACCTGAGCAACCTAACCTAACCAACGTAACCAACCAACCTAAGCAATGTAACCTAACCTGAGCAACCTAACCTAACCAACGTAACCAACCAACCTAACCAACCTAACCTAACCAACCAACCTAACCAACCAACCTAACCTAACCAACCTAACAAACGAACCCAACCGACCAACCAAACAAACCAACCTAACCAACCAACCAACCTAACCTAACCAACCAACCTAACCTGAACAACCTAACCTGAGCAACCTAACCTAACCAACCTAACCTAACCAACCAACCAACCTAACCAACCAACCAACCTAACCAACCTTAACCTAACCAACCAACCTAACCAACCAACCTTAACCTAACCAACCAACCTAACCAACCAACCTTAACCTAACCAACCAACCTAAGCTATCTAACCTAACCAACCAACCTAAGCTATCTAACCTAACCAAGCAACCTAACCAACCAACCTAACCAACCAACCAACCTAACCAACCAACCTAAGCAATGTAACCTAACCTGAGCAACCTAACCTAACCAACGTAACCAACCAACCTAAGCAATGTAACCTAACCTGAGCAACCTAACCTAACCAACGTAACCAACCAACCTAAGCAATGTAACCTAACCTGAGCAACCTAACCTGAGCAACCTAACCTGAGCAACCTAGCCTGAGCAACCTAACCTGAGCAACCTAACCTAACCAACCAACCTAACCAACCAACCTAACCAACCAACCTAACCAACCAACCTAACCTAACCAACCAACCTAACCAACCAACCTAACCTAACCAACCTAACAAACGAACCCAACCGACCAACCTAACAAACCAACCAACCAACCTAACCTAACCAACCAACCTAACCTGAACAACCTAACCTGAGCAACCTAACCTAACCAACCTAACCTAACCAACCAACCAACCTAACCAACCAACCAACCTAACCAACCTTAACCTAACCAACCAACCTTAACCTAACCAACCAACCTAACCAACCAACCTAACCAACCAACCTTAACCTAACCAACCTTAACCTAACCAACCTAACCTAACCAACCTAACCTAACCAACCAACCTAAGCTATCTAACCTAACCAAGCAACCTAACCAACCAACCTAACCTGAGCAACCTAACCTAACCAACCAACCTAACCAACCAACCTAACCTAACCAACCAACCAACCTAACCTAACCAACCAACTATCTAACCAACTAACCAACTATCAACTAAGCTATCTAACCTAACCAACCAACCTAACCTATCTATCTAACCAACCTATCCAACCAACCTAACCAGCAACCTAACCAACCAACCAACCTAACCTAACCAACCGACCTAACCAACCAACCTAACCTAACCAACCAACCTAACCTAACCAACCGACCTAACCAACCAACCTAACCAACCAACCTAACCTAACCAACCAACCTAACCTAACCAACCGACCTAACCAACCAACCTTAACCTAACCAACCAACCTAACCTAACCAACCAACCTAACCAACCAACCTAACCTAACCAACCAACCTAACCAACCAACCTTAACCTAACCTAACCAACCAACCTAACCAACCAACCTAACCTAACCAACCAACCTAACCTAACCAACCAACCGACCTAACCAACCAACCTAACCTAACCAACCAACCGACCTAACCAACCAACCTAACCAACCTAATTATGTTATTATATTATTATTATTATTATATTATTATTATTATTATATATTATATTATTATATTATTATTATTATTATTATATATTATATTATATTATTATTATTATTATTATATATTATATTATTATTATACAACCTTATCTCCCTTCTTATTATCATATCTTATTATCATATCATATATATCTTATTGTCAACTCCCTTCTTATTATCTGACACCAACCTTCGGTTCGTGTCAGAGTCCATGAGTGTCCGTGTGCGTGTCCGTGTGAGTGTCCGTGTCCGTGTATCCAAGGGGTTTTGGGTCCAGGAAGCTATTTGTGTCGACCCAAATTGCCTCCCTTCTCCCCACCTGAAATCCAGGTGGATTGAAAGACCTGCCCGAGGTCAGTGGATCCAGGTATCCGTCCGTGGCCCCCCGGACTTCAACCCTTCCCCACATTCCAAGGAGTCGGTCAATCAATCTTCGGCTATCCAGAGAATCTATCGAAACTGATGCTCCTACAGGAGGGGACACACAGAGAAATCTGTGCCCTGTACTTGCAACCGTTCCGACAGGCTCGAACGCAGATCTATCCGGATTAGGAACTTGTTCTATCCGACTAGGCCACGCTGGAGTTGCCTTCTGAATCAAATTTGCACTTGTATTTATATCTCATAGCAAGGTTAGTTAGTGTCTATTTATCAACAGTTGCAATGATTGATATGTTAAGTTGTTAATTTGTGTTGACAGTTAGAAATACCAGACAGCTTTGTTTGATAAGGTTGCAGTCCCGTGAGGCAGTGTTATGGATGAATATTGGAGAATTTAGGCTAACTGACATGTGTGTGTGTGTGTGTGTGTGTGTGTGTGTGTGTGTGTGTGTGTGTGTGTGTGTGTGTGTGTACTCACCTAGTTGTATTCACCTAGTTGTGTTTGCGGGGGTTGAGCTCTGGCTCTTTGGTCCCGCCTCTCAACCGTCAATCAACAGGTATACAGATTCCTGAGCCTATTGGGCTCTATCATATCTACACTTGAAACTGTGTATGGAGTCAGCCTCCACCACATCACCTCCTAATGCATTCCATTTGTCAACCACTCTGACACTAAACAAGTTCTTTCAAATATCTCTGTGGCTCATTTGGGCACTCAGTTTCCACCTGTGTCCCCTGTGTCCCCTGTGTCAACCGACTGTCTCACCACTCGGCTGTTAAAGGCTTTGTCTCAGGTTAGTGTGGGTCACCCAGGTGTGGGAGGAGACACAGGTGTGGGTGTTGGTGCAGGTGTGGGAGACCATGTAGGTGTGGAGGACCACAGATACTAGGGGGGGGGGAAATGACGATGATGTGTGAGATGACGGGTGTGGCATGTGATATTGGTACATATGAGACTGGGTGTTTAGAAATATGTGGTTTTGGGGGGTGAGTGAACTGTGAGGGTGAGAGTGAGTGAACTGTGAGGGTGAGAGTGAGTGACTGTGAGAGAGGGTGAGTGAGAGTGATTGGACTGTAAGAGAGGGTGAGTGAGAGTGAATGGACTGTGAGAAGGGTGAGTGAGTGGGTGGAGGTTGGTGTGAAATGTCAGCAGGTGAGAGGGTCCACAGTAGTTTCCCCTCACCCCCTCCCCTTCCCCCTCATCCACCTACACTTTCATCCTCATCCACCTGCCTCTTCACTCCAGGACCCCCCCCCCCCCCACACATCTGCCCTTTCCTCATAACTCCTCATCTGCCATCTGAGGCCAGTGGCACTCACCTCCCCCCCCTACATCTGAGTGCCTCACACACACTTGTATGCCGCTAGCAGGTGTGTGTGTGACGTGTGTATGAAGCCCTCATGTATGCTGCCCTCACGTCTATGCTTCCCATATGAGTATGCTGCACAGGCACATGTGCAGTCTGCGAGCCTGTCACCCACGCTCCTATGCCTCATGACACTCGTGAGGTACACATACACACACACACTCATATTTGGCCAACACACTCATGCCGCCCACATACTCATGCCGCCCACATACTCATGCCGCCCACATACTCATGCCGCCCATGGACTCATAGCACCGCCTAACCCATGAGTGTTCATCAATAAACACTCGGGCGTAATAGACGCATTCCAGCACATATGTACGCCCGCACATACGTATACCCGCACGTACGTACGTCCGCACATATGTACGCCCACACGTACACACTGGGAAGCATACACGAACCGCCCTCTCAGACCACCTCGGTAGTTATATAAGTATTTGCGATGGTCCGAAAGCATATTACGGTTTCAGTGATAGCCTACTGACAAACAGGGAAATGAACCTTTGTCCTAAACAGAAATTATTCTCAAGTTATACATTTATTGTAATATAAATCCAGACGGGACACCACGAGCGAAGCTCTCGTCATGTAAGTACATTTAGGTAGTTACGCACACACACACATATATGTAAACAAAACACATAGCCTGTTATACAGGAATTGTAGGTTTATATCTACAGATGACTGGAAGGAAGAGAGACCACGTGGTTTAAGCTGTATATATGTTGTTGTTGTTGAGTTAGGGGCGACGACGATCGTGGGATCGGATGCGCCCCGGCGTACCCGTGAAGGGTGAATCGCAGAAAAGCCAGAAGAGGCGAAACGCCAAGCCAAAACGCGAAACGAGTGACGCCAAGCACTAGAAACTAATATGCCACACGGCAAAGCTACGCACAAAGGGAGAGGCAGAAGCACATAATAGAACAGGGCAAACAAACAGCCAGAAGGGCACACAGCACGTCATAGAGCAAACACACAAGAAATCAGAGCACAAACTTGCCCGGGAACTTGGCCCGCGGGAATCTTACATTGAACGCCTCCCAGAGCACCCATTGCCAAGGGTCTCGTCCATCCACCGGTGACGCCATAACATCTGGAACCGGGGCAACAAACACCTGCAAACTGGGGACCGAGATGGTAGTACTCATGAGGCGAGAAGTCGCCACTCGCCCCCACAGGAAGGGAACTTGCCCCCCACGAAAACACTCCGGTCCGTCAGACAGCAGTAACTCGGCAATCTTCGACCAGTGACCCGGTGGCATCACAAAACGCCAGCAACACGTCCCCCAGGGCCCCAACGCGCACCCGCACCACAGGGGTACCCGTGGCCCCGGGCACACCACCAGACGACAGCAGGGAACCCGGACGGCACGCATCCTTCCGTAACGTCACCACCAGGCCACGCCCAGCACCAGAGTCCACACCATCCCTGGCAGCGGGAGCCACCACCCCCCACTGTGGAGAGTCCCCCGGCGGAGAAAGAACCGAAGGCACGTCCGAGACACAGGCACCAGCACCGGCAGGCACATGGACCTCCGCCACCACGAACCGCGGAGACATCGATGCATCTGTATCCACACTGTCAACATCTGAAGCCCCACAGTCACTGAAGTCACCAACGTCGGCCCAGGAAGAAGACGAACGCCGGGAACGTTTGAGCACCGGCCGGATATCGTCACAGCCGGTAAGTGACCCAGAAACACGGGTACCACGAGCCGAAGGAACCGATGCCAGGACGGCAGCAGCCTCTACCACAGGGGGAACCGGGCCACACACAGCAGGAGGCTCCGCAGCCACCCCAGCACCCAGCACATCCGGGACCCGAGTCACGGACACAGGGCCAGGCGCAGCATCAGAAGACGAGGGAGAAGACAGTGACGTCACACAGGGAGCTCCAGGGAGGGCCACGGGAGCAGCTGGGACAGCGACAGGATCAGGCAGACCAACCGACGGTACCTCAAGAACCGGAGGAGGGACGGCAACAACCGGAGGAGGGACGGCAACAACCGGAGGAGGGACGGCAACAACCGGAGGAGGGACGGCAACAACCGGAGGAGGGACGGCAACAACCGGAGGAACGGCAGGCGCCGCCGGGAAGCTGCAGCAGCAGACGGGACGCGCACCACCTCATCAACATCACCGGAGACTGCCTCCAGAGGGAGCGGCGGGAAATCCTCGTCGCGGAACAAGTTGACAGGAGCAGCAGGGGCCTCAGAGCACCCGGCAGCCTGATGCCCCAACAGGCCACACCGGAAACAGGTACGAGGCTGCCGGCCATAATACACCCGGACGTAGTACCCCATAAGCCGGACAGAAGAAGGTATATCCGACCGCAGGCGCATCCCCAACGTGCGAATGTTTGTACGCCTCCCAGCATACCGCCCCGAGGAGAGCGTGTTCACCCGCACGCTGACAACAGTACCAAAACCCCCGAAGTAACGCCGGAGGAGGTCATCAGGGAACTCCAGGGGCGCACCATGGACACTGACATAAGTCAGGGCACCACTGCGGTCCGAAATCGCCACAGAGCCGGCATCGTCTGGCAACGGCAACGTACGCCCCCCGTACCGACGGAGGAAGTCCCGGTACTCGTCCTCCCCCACGCCCGTAACTAGCTCCACACCGTAAACAGCTTCCACCGGGACACGAAGCATGTCACACATCACCATCTCGATGGTCGGATAACCAGCCTTACAAGTGAACTCCAGGCCCACGGAGTTCACACGCTGAACAGGAGGAAGATGGCCCCCATGTCAGCACTGCCACGTCAACGCAGCCAGGCAGGCAACAAAACTGGTAGGGCAGAGACGCCCACAACACCTGGCGACCAAAACAGTAAACAACTCCAACAGCCACGGAGGGTCGGTAAACGTCCTCACTCCACGGCTGCTAGCAGTCGACCTAAGCTGTATATATAGAACAGATCCACGAGGCTTCCTCCTCTAACAACAACAACAACAACTGCAATCCGAGCCGTTTTCGACACTATAGGCGTCTGAATCCAAACATGAGAAAATCCACATTCTCATAAGAACACTAAGATATAACCACTATTCAAGAAAGACAACATGATCCTAAAGAAAGGAATAATAACTGCACACCGCTAAATATTATCTATAAAAATTAAGAATAGCGTGTCGAAAATATAAATATTTCGTGAATCCGGTGTAGACGGCTACTTGTCTCACGAACACCGGGGAAGACGACGCTAGCCAGAGGTGTAGACGGCTACTTGTCTCACGAACATCGGGGGAGACGACGCTAGCCAGAGGTGTAGACGGCTACTTGTCTCACGAACACCGGGGGAGACGACGCTAGCCAGAGGTGTAGACGTCTACTTGTCTCACGAACATCGGGGGAGACGACGCTAGCCAGAGGTGTAGACGGCTACTTGTCTCACGAACACCGGGGGAGACGACGCTAGCCAGAGGTGTAGACGGCTACTTGTCTCACGAACATCGGGGGAGACGACGCTAGCCAGAGGTGTAGACGGCTACTTGTCTCACGAACACCGGGGGAGACGACGCTAGCCAGAGAGATTGTAAACATTGCCAAGCGAAGACGTCCCTTGTGCTTAAACGGAAGTTTATAAGCCAGAAACTATTAATATTAATTTTGTAACAACTGCTTGTGCCTCGTTATTGTTATTAAGGTGTAGGATTGTTTATAATAATAGAGAAGAGGAGAAGCAGTGACAACAAAAAGTATAAACGCAATGCATCAAGCCTATACTGACGCCTTCACTGTCGCCACCAGTCCCGTCTCTGTTTACACCACATAAATCCTAATGTTTACACCACATAAATCCTAATGTTTACACCACATAAATCCTAATGTTTACACCACATAAATCCTAATGTTTACACCACATAAATGCTAATGTTTACACCACATAAATCCTAATGTTTACACCACATAAATCCTAATGTTTACACCACATAAATGCTAATGTTTACACCACATAAATCCTAATGTTTACACCACATAAATCCTAATGTTTACACCACATAAATGCTAATGTTTACACCACATAAATCCTAATGTTTACACCACATAAATGCTAATGTTTACACCACATAAATCCTAATGTTTACACCACATAAATCCTAATGTTTACACCACATAAATCCTAATGTTTACACCACATAAATCCTAATGTTTACACCACATAAATCCTAATGTTTACACCACATAAATCCTAATGTTTATACTACATAAATCCTAATGTTTACACCACATAAATCCTAATGTTTACACCACTTAAATCCTAATGTTTACACCACATAAATCCTAATGTTTACACCACATAAATCCTAATGTGTACACCACATAAATCCTAATGTGTACACCACATAAATCCTAATGTTTACACCACATAAATCCTAATGTTTACTCCACATAAATCCTAATGTGTACACCACATAAATCCTAATGTGTACACCACATAAATCCTAATGTTTACACCACATAAATCCTAATGTTTACACCACATAAATCTTAAATAGTCACAGTTTAGCTTTTTGGAATCCTATTTAATTCTTACCAAAAACACTAACCCCCTAAAAAACAATGAAAGTAGTTAAGACGAGGGCTGTCGAGCCCAAAGTAATCAAAATATAAAATTTAAGCTATTTAAATTTGTGTATATCTATATATATATATATATATATATATATATATATATATATATATATATATATATATATATATATATATATATATATATATATATATATCTATATATATATATATATATATATATATATATATATATATATATATATATATATATATATATATATATATATATATATATATATATATATACTTAGTGATAAATAAGCTAGGCCGAAGCTTATAATAAAAGTGGCAGTACCTAATTACGGCACACATTTGTATTATTATCAAAGAGTGCTAATGCGAGGTTACATTCCAGGCTGGTGAATGGTGTGCACATCAGCCGCTGCAAGTAACCCATTATAACTCCTCTAGAAAGAAGCCTGGTACTCGACACGCCGGTCCTGGCTTCATCAACTACAACAGTTAAGACTCGACAAATTATTGTAATGTTATTTTGTAATTTTTGTATTTTTGTATTTTTTTTATATCGAGGGTAAATACCACATTAATTTTGGTCGTTTGGGTTGACAACCAAAACTCCAGGATAATATAAATATATATATATATATATATATATATATATATATATATATATATATATATATATATATATATATATATATATATATATATATATATATATATATATATATATATATATATATGCGAACAAGCCTGAATGGTCCCCAGGACTATATGCGAATGAAAACTCACACCCCAGAAGT
>NW_027189641.1:105000-122418 GCF_040958095.1 Procambarus clarkii
GGGGGGTCTGGCTGGTGTGGGAGGTCTGGCTGGTGTGGGGGGTCTGGCTGGTGTGGGGGGTCTGGCAGGTATTTCTACAAACCTAGCCTAAACTAACCTAACTTAACCTGCAAACCTAGCCTATTTCCTAGTCAAAACAAACATATCCTAAACTAAGCTAACCTAACCTAACCTAACGTAACTAACTCCTGGATACCTATTTACTGTTAGGTGAATAGATGTATTCGGTGATAGGAAACGCTACCTACAATTACAGCCCTTCTTCTTTTTCTATTTCTACAAACCTAGCCTATTTCCTAGCCTAAACTAACCTAACCTAAGGTAATCTAACTAACTCCTGGATACCTATTTACTGCTACGTGAACAGAGAAGACACGCTACCAACAATTACTGCCCTATTTCTATTTCAACAAAAATAGCCTATTTCTTAGCCTAAACTAATCTAACCTAATTAAACCTAACCTAACCTAATCTAACCTTACCTATATATATACTTCACTACTCACTATCATCATCACTACCACACTACTCACTAACATCATCACTACCTCACTACTCACCATCATCATCACTACCACAATACTCACTAACATCATCACTACCTCACTACTCACCATCATCATCATTACCTCACTACTCACCATCACTACCACACTACTCACCATCATCACTACCACACTACTCACCATCATCATCATTACCTCACTACTCACCATCACTACCACACTACTCACCATCATCACTACCTCACTACTCACTAACATCATCACTTCCTCACTACTCACCATCATCATCACTACCTCTCTACTCACCATCATCATCACTACCTCTCTACTCACCATCATCATTACCTCACTACTCACCATCATCATCACTACCTCACCATCATCATCACTACCTCTCTACTCACCATCATCATCACTACCTTTCTACTCACCATCATCATCATTACCTCACTACTAACCATCATCATCACTACCTCACTATCATCATCATCATCATTACCTCACTACTCACCATCACTACCACACTACTCACCATCATCACTACCTCACTACTCACCATCACTACCACACTACTCACCATCATCACTACCTCACTACTCACTAACATCATCACTTCCTCACTACTCACTATCATCATCACTACTCACCATCATCACTACTCACCATCATCACTACCACACTACTCATAAACATCATCACTACCACACTACTCACCATCATCACTACCACACTAATCATAAACATCATCACTACCACACTACTCACCATCATCACTACCACACTAATCTTAACCATCATCACTACCTCACCATCATCATCACTACCTCACCATCATCACTACCTCACCATCATCATCACTACCTCTCCATCATCATCACTACCTCACCATCATCATCACTACCTCACCATCATCATCACTACCACAATACTCACGATCAACATCACTAACCACACTACTTAGCAACACCATCACTACCTCACTACTCACCATCATCATCACTATCACACTACTCACCATCATCATCACTACCTCACTATTCACCATCATCATCACTACCTCACTATCATCATCACTACTACAATACTCACGATCAACATCACTAACCACACTACTCACTATCATCATCACTACCACACTACTCACCATCATCACTACCATACTATTCACTATCATCACTACCTCACTACTCACCATCATCACTACCACTACTCTCTATCATCACTTCTCACCATCAGCGTCACTACCTCACTATCATCATCACTACCACACTACTCACCATCATCATCACTACCATACTATTCACTATCATCATCACTACCTCACTACTCACCATCATCATCACTACCACACTACTCACCATCATCATAACTACCTCACTACTCACTATCATCATCACTACCACACTACTCACCATCATCATCACTACCACACTACTCACTATCATCACTTCTATCACTACTCACCATCATCATCACTACCACACTACTCACCATCATCATCACTACCACAATACTCACCATCATCATCACTACCTCACTACTCACTATCATCATCACTACCTCACTACTCACCATCATCACTACCTCACTACTCACTATCATCATCACTACTCACCATCATCATCACTACCACACTATTCACTATCATTATCACTACCACACTACTCACCATCATCATCACTACCACACTATTCACTATCATCATCACTACCTCACTATCACCATCACTACCTCACTATCATAATAACTACCACACTACTCACCATCATCATCACTACCACACTATTCACTATCATCATCACTACTCACTATCATCACTTCTATCACTTCTCACCATCATCATCACTACCACACTATTCACCATCATCACTACTACACTACTCACTATCATCATCACTACCACACTATTCACTATCATCATCACTACCACACTACTCACCATCATCATCTTTACCTCACTACTCACCATCATCATCACTACATCACTATCATCATCACTACCACACTACTCACAATCATCATCACTACCACACTACTCACCATCATCATCACTACCTCACTACTCACCATCATCATCACTACCTCACTACTCACTATCATCATCACTACCTCACTACTCACCATCATCACTACCACACTACTCACTATCATCACTTCTCACCATCATCATCACTACCTCACTACTCACTATCATCATCACTACCACACTATTCACCATCATCATCACTACCACACTTCACTATCATCATCACTACCACACTACTCACCATCATCATCACTAACTCACTACTCACCATCATCATCACTACCTCACTACTCACTGTCATCATCACTACCTCACTACTCACCATCATCACTACCACACTACTCACTATCATCACTTCTCACCATCATCATCACTACCTCACTACTCACTATCATCATCACTAATACAATACTCACGATCAACATCACTAACCACACTACTCACTATCATCATCACTACCACACTACTCACCATCATCACTACCATACTATTCACTATCATCACTACCTCACTACTCACCATCATCACTACCACTACTCTCTATCATCACTTCTCACCATCAGCGTCACTACCTCACTATCATCATCACTACCACACTACTCACCATCATCATCACTACCACACTATTCACTATCATCATCACTACCTCACTACTCACCATCATCATCACTACCACACTACTCACCATCATCATAACTAACTCACTACTCACTATCATCATCACTACCACACTACTCACCATCATCATCACTACCACACTACTCACTATCATCACTTCTATCACTACTCACCATCATCATCACTACCACACTACTCACCATCATCATCACTACCACACTACTCACCATCATCATCACTACCTCACTACTCACTATCATCATCACTACCACACTACTCACCATCATCACTACCTCACTACTCACTATCATCATTACTACTCACCATCATCATCACTACCACACTATTCACTATCATTATCACTACCACACTACTCACCATCATCATCACTACCACACTATTCACTATCATCATCACTACCTCACTATCACCATCACTACCTCACTATCATAATAACTACCACACTACTCACCATCATCATCACTATCACACTATTCACTATCATCATCACTACTCACTATCATCACTTATATCACTTCTCACCATCATCATCACTACCACACTATTCACCATCATCACTACTACACTACTCACTATCATCATCACTACCACACTATTCACTATCATCATCACTACCACACTACTCACCATCATCATCTTTACCTCACTACTCACCATCATCATCACTACATCACTATCATCATCACTACCACACTACTCACCATCATCATCACTACCACACTACTCACCATCATCATCACTACCTCACTACTCACCATCATCATCACTACCTCACTACTCACTATCATCATCACTACCTCACTACTCACCATCATCACTACCACACTACTCACTATCATCACTTCTCACCATCATCATCACTACCTCACTACTCACTATCATCATCACTACCACACTATTCACCATCATCATCACTACCACACTTCACTATCATCATCACTACCACACTACTCACCATCATCATCACTACCTCACTACTCACCATCATCATCACAACCACACTACTCACCATCATCATCACTACCTCACTACTCACCATCATCATCACTACCACACTTCTCACCATCATCATCACTACCACACTTCACCATCATCATCACTACCTCACTACTCACTATCATCATCACTACCACACTATTCACTATCATCATCACTACCACACTACTCACCATCATCATCACTACCACACTACTCACCATCATCATCACTACCTCACTACTCACCATCATCACTACTCACTATCACTACCACACTACTCACCGAGTAGTGTGGTAGTGATGATAGTGAGTAGTGTGGTAGTGATGATGGTGAGTAGTGTTGTAGTGATGATGTTTATGAGTAGTGTGGTAGTGATGATGGTGGGTAGTGATAATGGTGAGTAGTGATGATGATGATGATGGTGAGTAGTGAGGAAGTGATGATGTTAGTGAGTAGTGAGGAAATGATGATGGTGGTGAGTAGAGAAGTAGTGATGATGATGGTGAGTAGTGAGGTAGTGATGATGGTGAGTAGTGTGGTAGTGATGGTGGTGAGTAGAGAAGTAGTGATGATGATGGTGAGTAGTGAGGTAGTGATGATGGTGAGTAGTGTGGTAGTGATGGTGAGTAGTGAGGTAATGTTGATGATGGTGAGTAGTGAGGTAATGATGACGATGGCGAGTAGTGTGGTAGTGATGATGTTAGCGAGTAGAGAGGTAGTGATGATGATGGTGAGTAGAGAGGTAGTGATGATGATGGTGAGGTAGTGATGATGATGGTGAGTAGTGAGGTAATGATGATGGTGATTAGAGAGGTAGTGATGATGATGGTGAGTAGAGAGGTAGTGATGATGATGGTGAGTAGAGAGGTAGTGATGATGATGGTGAGTAGTGAGGTAATGATGATGGTGAGTAGAGAGGTAGTGATGATGATGGTGAGTAGAGAGGTAGTGATGATGATGGTGAGTAGTGAGGAAGTGATGATGTTAGTGAGTAGTGAGGTAGTGATGATGGTGAGTAGTGTGGTAGTGATGGTGAGTAGTGAGGTAATGATGATGATGGTGAGTAGTGTGGTAGTGATGATGGTGAGTAGTGTGGTAGTGATGGTGAGTAGTGAGGTAATGATGATGATGGTGAGTAGTGAGGTAGTGATGATGTTAGTGAGTATTGTGGTAGTGATGATGATGGTGAGTAGTGAGGTAGTGATGATGTTAGTGAGTAGTGTGGTAGTGATGATGATAGTGAGTAGTGAAGTATATATATAGGTAAGGTTAGATTAGGTTAGGTTAGGTTTAATTAGGTTAGATTAGTTTAGGCTAAGAAATAGGCTATTTTTGTTGAAATAGAAATAGGGCAGTAATTGTTGGTAGCGTGTCTTCTCTGTTCACGTAGCAGTAAATAGGTATCCAGGAGTTAGTTAGATTACCTTAGGTTAGGTTAGTTTAGGCTAGGAAATAGGCTAGGTTTGTAGAAATAGAAAAAGAAGAAGGGCTGTAATTGTAGGTAGCGTTTCCTATCACCGAATACATCTATTCACATAACAGTAAATAGGTATCCAGGAGTTAGTTACGTTAGGTTAGGTTAGGTTAGCTTAGATTAGGTTATGTTTGTTTTGACTAGGAAATAGGCTAGGTTTGCAGGTTAAGTTAGGTTAGTTTAGGCTAGGTTTGTAGAAATAGAAATAGAAAAAGGGCTGTAATTGTTGGTAGCCTATCTAACCTAACCAAGGAACCTAACCAACCAACCTAATCAACCAACGTAACCAACCAACCTAATCAACCAACGTAACCAACCAACCTAATCAACCAACGTAACCAACCAACCTAATCAACCAACCTAACCAACCAACCTAACCAACCAACCTAGCCAACGTAACCAACCAACCTAACCAATGTAACCAACCAACCTAACCAACGTAACCAACCAACCTAACCAATGTAACCAACCTAAGCAACCAACCTAAGCAACCTAACCTAACCAACCAACCAACCTAACCAACCAACCAACCTAACCTAACCTAACCTAACCTAACCTAACCTAACCAACCTAACAAACCAACCAACCAACCTAAGCTATCTAACCTAACCAACCAACCTAAGCTATCTAACCTAACCAACCAACCTAAGCTATCTAACCTAACCAAGCAACCTAACCAAGCTACCTAACCAACCAACCTAAGCAACCAACCTAAGCAACCAACCTAAGCAACCAACCTAAGCAACCTAACCTAACCAACCTAACCTAACCAACCAACCAACCTAAGCAACCAACCTAAGCAACCAACCTAAGCAACCAACCTAAGCAACCTAACCTAACCAACCTAACCTAACAAACCAACCTAACCAACCAACCTAACCTAACCAACCAACCTAACAAACCAACCTAACCAACCTAACCTAACAAACCAACCTAACCTAACAAACCAACCTAACTAACCAACCTAACCTAACCAACCAACCTAACCAACCAACCTAACGAACCAACCTAACCAAACCTAACCTAACCTAACCTAACCAACCTAACCTAACAAACCAACCTAACCAACCAACCTAACAAACCAACCTAACCAACCAACCTAACAAACCAACCTAACAAACCAACCAACCTAACCAACGTAACCAACCAACCAACGTAACCAACCAACCTAACCAACGTAACCAACCATCCTAACCAACGTGACCAACCAACCTAACCAATGTAATAACGTAACCAACTTAAGTTGGTTAGTGATACTAACCAACTACTAACACTGCTAACAACAATGGTACTAACCAACTTAAGTTGGTTAGTACCAACGTAACCAACCTAAGCAACCAACCTAAGCAACCTAACCTAACCAACCAACCTAACCAACCAACCAACCTAACCAACCAACCTAACCAACCAACCAACCTAACCAACCAACGTAACTAACCTAACCAACCAACCTAAGCTATCTAATCTAACCAAGCAACCTAACCAACCAACCTAACCAACCAACCAACCTAACCAACCAACGTAACTAACCTAACCAACCAACCTAAGCTATCTAATCTAAAAAAGCAACCTAACCAACCAACCTAACCAAGGAACCTAACCAACCAACCAACCTAACCAACCTAACCTAACCAACCAACCTAACTAACCTAACCAACCAACCTAACCAACGTAACCAACCTAACCAACCAACCTAACCAAGGAACCTAACCAACCAACCAACCTAACCAACCTAAGCTATCTAAACTAACCAACCAACCTAACTAACCTAACCAACCAACCTAACCAACGTAACCAACCTAACCAACTAACCTAACAAACGAACCTAACTAACCAACCAACCTAACCAACCAACCTAACCTAACCAACCTAACAAACGAACCTAACTAACCAACCAACCTAACCAACCAACCTAACCAACCTAAGCTATCTAACCTAACCAACCAACCTAACCTAACCTAACCTAACCTAACCAACCAACCCAACCTAACCTAACCAACCAACCAACCCAACCTAACCTAACCAACCAACCTAAGCAATCTAACCTAACCAACCAACCTAACCAACCAACCAACCAACCAACCAACCTAACCAACCTAAGCAATCTAACCTAACCAACTAACCTAACCAACTAACCTAACCAACCAACCAACCTAACCAACCAAAGCAATCTAACCTAACCAACTAACCAACCCAACCTAACCTAACCAACCAACCTAAGCAATCTAACCTAACCAACTAACCTAACCAACCAACCTAACCAACCAACCAACCTAACCAACCTAAGCAATCTAACCTAACCAACTAACCTAACCAACCAACTTCAGCTATCTAACCTAACCAAGCAACCTAATCAACCAACCTAACCAACCAACGTAACCAACCAACCTAACCAACCAACCTAAGCTATCTAACCTAACCAACCAACCTAAGCTATCTAACCAACCTATCCAACCAACCTAACCAGCAACCTAACCAAGGAACCTAACCAACCAACCTAACCAACGTAAGCTATCTAACCTAACCAACCAACCTAACCAACGTAACCAACCTAACCAACCAACCTAACCAACCAACCTAACCTAACCAACCAACCTTAGCTATCTAACCTAACCAACCAACCTAAGCTATCTAACCTAACCAACCAACCTAAGCTATCTAACCTAACCAAGCAACCTAACCAACCAACCTAACCAACCAACCAACCTAACCAACCAACCTAAGCAATGTAACCTAACCTGAGCAACCTAACCTAACCAACGTAACCAACCAACCTAAGCAATGTAACCTAACCTGAGCAACCTAACCTGAGCAACCTAACCTGAGCAACCTAACCTGAGCAACCTAACCTGAGCAACCTAGCCTGAGCAACCTAACCTGAGCAACCTAACCTGAGCAACCTAACCTAACCAACCAACCTAACCTAACCAACCAACCAACCTAACCTAACCAACCAACCTAACCTGAGCAACCAACCAACCTAACCTAACCAACCAACCTAACCTGAGCAACCTAACCTAACCAACCAACCTAACCTAACCAACCTAACCTAACCAACCAACTAACCTAACCAACCAACCTAACCAACCAACCTAAGCAACCAACCTAACCTAACCAACCTTAACCTAACCAACCAACCTTAACCTAACCAACCAACCTTAACCTAACCAACCAACCTTAACCTAACCTAACCAACCAACCTAACCAACCAACCTTAACCTAACCAACCAACCTTAACCTAACCAACCAACCTTAACCTAACCAACCAACCTAACCAACCTAACCTAACCAACCTAACCTAACCAACCAACCTAACCTAACCAACCAACCTAACCAACCAACCTAACCTAACCAACCAACCTAACCAACCAACCTAACCTGAGCAACCTAACCTAACCAACCAACCTAACCAACCAACCTAACCTGAGCAACCTAACCTGAGCAACCTAACCAACCAACCAACCTAACCAACCAACCTAACCTAACCAACCAACCTAACCAACCAACCTAACCTAACCAACCAACCTAACCTAACCAACCTAACCAACCAACCAACCTAACCAACCAACCTAACCAACCAACCTTAACCTAACCGACCTAACCTTAACCTAACCGACCTAACCTTAACCTAACCGACCTAACCTTAACCTAACCGACCTAACCTTAACCTAACCGACCTAACCTTACCCTAACCGACCTAACCTTAACCTAACCGACCTAACCTTAACCTAACCGACCTAACCTTAACCAACCGACCTAACCTAACCAACCGACCTAACCTAACCAACCGACCTAACCTAACCAACCGACCTAACCAACCAACCTAACCAACCAACCTAACCAACCTAATTATGTTATTATATTATTATTATTATTATATTATTATTATTATTATATATTATATTATTATATTATTATTATTATTATTATATATTATATTATATTATTATTATTATTATTATATATTATATTATTATTATACAACCTTATCTCCCTTCTTATTATCATATCTTATTATCATATCATATATATCTTATTGTCAACTCCCTTCTTATTATCTGACACGAACCTTCGGTTCGTGTCAGAGTCCATGAGTGTCCGTGTGCGTGTCCGTGTGAGTGTCCGTGTCCGTGTATCCAAGGGGTTTTGGGTCCAGGAAGCTATTTGTGTCGACCCAAATTGCCTCCCTTCTCCCCACCTGAAATCCAGGTGGATTGAAAGACCTGCCCGAGGTCAGTGGATCCAGGTATCCGTCCGTGGCCCCCGGACTTCAACCCTTCCCCACATTCCAAGGAGTCGGTCAATCAATCTTCGGCTATCCAGAGAATCTATCGAAACTGATGCTCCTACAGGAGGGGACACACAGAGAAATCTGTGCCCTGTACTTGAAACCGTTCCGACAGGCTCGAACGCAGATCTATCCGGATTAGGAACTTGTTCTATCCGACTAGGCCACGCTGGAGTTGCCTTCTGAATCAAATTTGGCACTTGTATTTATATCTCATAGCAAGGTTAGTTAGTGTCTATTTATCAACAGTTGCAATGATTGATATGTTAAGTTGTTAATTTGTGTTGACAGTTAGAAATACCAGACAGCTTTGTTTGATAAGGTTGCAGTCCCGTGAGGCAGTGTTATGGATGAATATTGGAGAATTTAGGCTAACTGACATGTGTGTGTGTGTGTGTGTGTGTGTGTGTGTGTGTGTGTGTGTGTGTGTGTGTGTGTGTGTGTGTGTGTGTGTGTACTCACCTCGTTGTACTCACCTAGTTGTGTTTGCGGGGGTTGAGCTCTGGCTCTTTGGTCCCGCCTCTCAACCGTCAATCAACAGGTATACAGATTCCTGAGCCTATTGGGCTCTATCATATCTACACTTGAAACTGTGTATGGAGTCAGCCTCCACCACATCACCTCCTAATGCATTCCATTTGTCAACCACTCTGACACTAAACAAGTTCTTTCAAATATCTCTGTGGCTCATTTGGGCACTCAGTTTTCACCTGTGTCCCCTGTGTCCCCTGTGTCAACCGACTGTCTCACCACTCGGCTGTTAAAGGCTTTGTCTCAGGTTAGTGTGGGTCACCCAGGTGTGGGAGGAGACACAGGTGTGGGTGTTGGTGCAGGTGTGGGAGACCATGTAGGTGTGGAGGACCACAGATACTAGGGAAGGGGGGAAATGACGATGATGTGTGAGATGACGGGTGTGGCATGTGATATTGGTACATATGAGACTGGGTGTTTAGAAATATGTGGTTTTGGGGGGTGAGTGAGAGTGAGTGAACTGTGAGGGTGAGAGTGAGTGAACTGTGAGGGTGAGAGTGAGTGACTGTGAGAGAGGGTGAGTGAGAGTGATTGGACTGTAAGAGAGGGTGAGTGAGAGTGAATGGACTGTGAGAAGGGTGAGTGAGTGGGTGGAGGTTGGTGTGAAATGTCAGCAGGTGAGAGGGTCCACAGTAGTTTCCCCTCACCCCTCCCCTTCCCCCTCATCCACCTACACTTTCATCCTCATCCACCTGCCTCTTCACTCCAGGACCCCCCCCCCCACACATCTGCCCTTTCCTCATAACTCCTCATCTGCCATCTGAGGCCAGTGGCACTCACCTCCCCCCCCCCCTACATCTGAGTGCCTCACACACACTTGTATGCCGCTAGCAGGTGTGTGTGTGACGTGTGTATGAAGCCCTCATGTATGCTGCCCTCACGTCTATGCTTCCCATATGAGTATGCTGCACAGGCACATGTGCAGTCTGCGAGCCTGTCACCCACGCTCCTATGCCTCATGACACTCGTGAGGTACACATACACACACACACTCATATTTGGCCAACACACTCATGCCGCCCACATACTCATACCGCCCACATACTCATGCCGCCCACATACTCATGCCGCCCACATACTCATGCCGCCCATGGACTCATAGCACCGCCAAACCCATGAGTGTTCATCAATAAACACTCGGGCGTAATAGACGCATTCCAGCACATATGTACGCCCGCACATACGTATACCCGCACGTACGTACGTCCGCACATATGTACGCCCACACGTACACACTGGGAAGCATAGACGAACCGCCCTCTCAGACCACCTCGGTAGTTATATAAGTATTTGCGATGGTCCGAAAGCATATTACGGTTTCAGTGATAGCCTACTGACAAACAGGGAAATGAACCTTTGTCCTAAACAGAAATTATTCTCAAGTTATACATTTATTGTAATATAAATCCAGACGGGACACCACGAGCGAAGCTCTCGTCATGTAAGTACATTTAGGTAGTTACGCACACACACACATATATGTAAACAAAACACATAGCCTGTTATACAGGAATTGTAGGTTTATATCTACAGATGACTGGAAGGAAGAGAGACCACGTGGTTTAAGCTGTATATATGTTGTTGTTGTTGAGTTAGGGGCGACGACGATCGTGGGATCGGATGTGCCCCGGCGTACCCGTGAAGGGTGAATCGCAGAAAAGCCAGAAGAGGCGAAACGCCACGCCAAAACGCGAAACGAGTGACGCCAAGCACTAGAAACTAATATGCCACACGGCAAAGCTACGCACAAAGGGAGAGGCAGAAGCACATAATAGAACAGGGCAAACAAACAGCCAGAAGGGCACACAGCACGTCATAGAGCAAACACACAAGAAATCAGAGCACAAACTTGCCCGGGAACTTGGCCCGCGGGAATCTTACATTGAACGCCTCCCAGAGCACCCATTGCCAAGGGTCTCGTCCATCCACCGGTGACGCCATAACATCTGGAACCGGGGCAACAAACACCTGCAAACTGGGGACCCAGATGGTAGTACTCATGAGGCGAGAAGTCGCCACTCGCCCCCACAGGAAGGGAACTTGCCCCCCACGAAAACACTCCGGTCCGTCAGACAGCAGTAACTCGGCAATCTTCGACCAGTGACACGGTGGCATCACAGACGCCAGCAACACGTCCCCCAGGGCCCCAACGCGCACCCGCACCACAGGGGTACCCGTGGCCCCGGGCACACCACCAGACGACAGCAGGGAACCCGGACGGCACGCATCCTTCCGTAACGTCACCACCAGGCCACGCCCAGCACCAGAGTTCACACCATCCCTGGCAGCGGGAGCCACCACCCCCCACTGTGGAGAGTCCCCCGGCGGAGAAGGAACCGAAGGCACGTCCGAGACACAGGCACCAGCACCGGCAGGCACATGGACCTCCGCCACCACGAACCGCGGAGACATCGACGCATCCGTATCCACACTGTCAACATCTGAAGCCCCACAGTCACTGAAGTCACCAACGTCGGCCCAGGAAGAAGACGAACGCCGGGAACGTTTGAGCACCGGCCGGATATCGTCACAGCCGGTAAGTGACCCAGAAACACGGGTACTACGAGCCGAAGGAACCGATGCCAGGACGGCAGCAGCCTCTACCACAGGGGGAACCGGGCCACACACAGCAGGAGGCTCCGCAGCCACCCCAGCACCCAGCACATCCGGGACCCGAGTCACGGACACAGGGCCAGGCGCAGCATCAGAAGACGAGGGAGAAGACAGTGACGTCACACAGGGAGCTCCAGGGAGGGCCACGGGAGCAGCTGGGACAGCGACAGGATCAGGCAGACCAACCGACGGTACCTCAAGAACCGGAGGAGGGACGGCAACAACCGGAGGAGGGACGGCAACAACCGGAGGAGGGACGGCAACAACCGGAGGAGGGACGGCAACAACCGGAGGAGGGACGGCAACAACCGGAGGAGGGACGGCAACAACCGGAGGAACGGCAGGCGCCGCCGGGAAGCTGCAGCAGCAGACGGGACGCGCACCACCTCATCAACATCACCGGAGACTGCCTCCAGAGGGAGCGGCGGGAAATCCTCGTCGCGGAACAAGTTGCCAGGAGCAGCAGGGGCCTCAGAGCACCCGGCAGCCTGATGCCCCAACAGGCCACACCGGAAACAGGTACGAGGCTGCCGGCCATAATACACCCGGACGTAGTACCCCATAAGCCGGACAGAAGAAGGTATATCCGACCGCAGGCGCATCCCCAACGTGCGAATGTTTGTACGCCTCCCAGCATACCGCCCCGAGGAGAGCGTGTTCACCCGCACGCTGACAACAGTACCAAAACCCCCGAAGTAACGCCGGAGGAGGTCATCAGGGAACTCCAGGGGCGCACCATGGACACTGACATAAGTCAGGGCACCACTGCGGTCCGAAATCGCCACAGAGCCGGCATCGTCTGGCAACGGCAACGTACGCCCCCCGTACCGACGGAGGAAGTCCCGGTACTCGTCCTCCCCCACGCCCGTAACTAGCTCCACACCGTAAACAGCTTCCACCGGGACACGAAGCATGTCACACATCACCATCTCGATGGTCGGATAACCAGCCTTACAAGTGAACTCCAGGCCCACGGAGTTCACACGCTGAACAGGAGGAAGATGGCCCCCATGTCAGCACTGCCACGTCAACGCAGCCAGGCAGGCAACAAAACTGGTAGGGCAGAGACGCCCACAACACCTGGCGACCAAAACAGTAAACAACTCCAACAGCCACGGAGGGTCGGTAAACGTCCTCACTCCACGGCTGCTAGCAGTCGACCTAAGCTGTATATATAGAACAGATCCACGAGGCTTCCTCCTCTAACAACAACAACAACAACTGCAATCCGAGCCGTTTTCGACACTATAGGCGTCTGAATCCAAACATGAGAAAATCCACATTCTCATAAGAACACTAAGATACATATCCACTATTCAAGAAAGACAACATGATCCTAAAGAAAGGAATAATAACTGCACACCGCTAAATATTATCTATAAAAATTAAGAATAGCGTGTCGAAAATATAAATATTTCGTGAATCCGGTGTAGACGGCTACTTGTCTCACGAACACCGGGGAAGACGACGCTAGCCAGAGGTGTAGACGGCTACTTGTCTCACGAACATCGGGGGAGACGACGCTAGCCAGAGGTGTAGACGGCTACTTGTCTCACGAACACCGGGGGAGACGACGCTAGCCAGAGGTGTAGACGGCTACTTGTCTCACGAACACCGGGGGAGACGACGCTAGCCAGAGGTGTAGACGGCTACTTGTCTCACGAACACCGGGGAAGACGACGCTAGCCAGAGGTGTAGACGGCTACTTGTCTCACGAACATCGGGGGAGACGACGCTAGCCAGAGGTGTAGACGGCTACTTGTCTCACGAACACCGGGGGAGACGACGCTAGCCAGAGGTGTAGACGGCTACTTGTCTCACGAACACCGGGGGAGACGACGCTAGCCAGAGGTGTAGACGGCTACTTGTCTCACGAACACCGGGGAAGACGACGCTAGCCAGAGGTGTAGACGGCTACTTGTCTCGCGAACATCGGGGGAGACGACGCTAGCCAGAGGTGTAGACGGCTACTTGGCTCACGAACATCGGGGGAGACGACGCTAGCCAGAGGTGTAGACGGCTACTTGTCTCACGAACATCGGGGGAGACGACGCTAGCCAGAGGTGTAGACGGCTACTTGTCTCACGAACACCGGGGGAGACGACGCTAGCCAGAGGTGTAGACGGCTACTTGTCTCACGAACACCGGGGGAGACGACGCTAGCCAGAGGTGTAGACGGCTACTTGTCTCACGAACACCGGGGGAGACGATGCTAGCCAGAGGTGTAGACGGCTACTTGTCTCACGAACACCGGGGGAGACGACGCTAGCCAGAGGTGTAGACGGCTACTTGTCTCACGAACATCGGGGGAGACGACGCTAGCCAGAGGTGTAGACGGCTACTTGTCTCACGAACACCGGGGGAGACGACGCTAGCCAGAGGTGTAGACGGCTACTTGTCTCACGAACACCGGGGAAGACGACGCTAGCCAGAGGTGTAGACGGCTACTTGTCTCACGAACATCGGGGGAGACGACGCTAGCCAGAGGTGTAGACGGCTACTTGTCTCACGAACACCGGGGGAGACGACGCTAGCCAGAGGTGTAGACGGCTACTTGTCTCACGAACATCGGGGGAGACGACGCTAGCCAGAGGTGTAGACGGCTACTTGTCTCACGAACACCGGGGGAGACGACGCTAGCCAGAGGTGTAGACGGCTACTTGTCTCACGAACACCGGGGGAGACGACGCTAGCCAGAGGTGTAGACGGCTACTTGTCTCACGAACACCGGGGGAGACGACGCTAGCCAGAGGTGTAGACGGCTACTTGTCTCACGAACACCGGGGGAGACGACGCTAGCCAGAGGTGTAGACGGCTACTTGTCTCACGAACACCGGGGGAGACGACACTAGCCAGAGGTGTAGACGGCTACTTGTCTCACGAACATCGGGGGAGACGACGCTAGCCAGAGGTGTAGACGGCTACTTGTCTCACGAACATCGGGGGAGACGACGCTAGCCAGAGGTGTAGACGGCTACTTGTCTCACGAACACCGGGGGAGACGACGCTAGCCAGAGGTGTAGACGGCTACTTGTCTCACGAACATCGGGGGAGACGACGCTAGCCAGAGGTGTAGACGGCTACTTGTCTCACGAACACCGGGGGAGACGACGCTAGCCTAATCTATCCAACCACACAACCAACCAACCCAAACAACCAACCTAACCAAACCAACCAACCTAACCAACCAACCAAAGCTATCTAACTTAACCAACCAACTAAACCTACCAACCTAACCAACGAACCTAAGCTATCTAACTTAACCAACCAACCTAACCAACCTAACCTAACCAACCACCTAACTAACCAATCTAATCAACCAACCAACCTAGGCAACCTAATCTAACCAACCATCCAGGATAACCAACCAACCCAACCAACCAACCTAACCAACCAACCTAAGCTATCTAACTTAACCAACCAACCAATCTAATCAACCACCCCTAATCAACCAACCTAACCAACCTAACCTAACCAACCTATCCTAACCAACCCACCTAATCAACCACCCCTAATCAACCAACCTAACCAACCTAACCTAACCAACCAATCCAACCAATCCAACCAACCCAACCAACCTAACCAACCTAACCAACCAACCAATCTAATCAACCACCCCTAATCAACCAACCTAACCACCTAACCTAACAACCAACCAACCAACCAACCAATCCAACCAACCTAACCAATCTACCTAAGCTATCTAACCTATCCAACCAACCTAACCAACCAACCAATCTAATCAACCACCCCTAATCAACCAACCTAATCAACCAACTTAACCAACCAACCAACCTAACTAAGATAACCTAACCAACCAACCTAACCAACCAACATAATCAACCAATGTAACCAACCTAACCAACCAACCCAACCTAACCAACCTAACCTAACCAACCAACCTAACCTAACCTAACCAACCAACCTAACCAACCAAGTAACCTAACCAACCAACCCAACCAACCTTACCTAACCAACCAACTTAATCAACCAACCTAATCAACAACCTAATCAACCAACCTAATCAACCAACCTAATCAACCAACCTAACCAACCAACAAACCAACCAACCCAACCAACCCAACCAACCAACCCAACCAACCAACCTAATCAACCAACCTAACCTAACCAACCAAACCTAACAACAACCAACCAACCTAACCTAACCAACCAACTTAATCAACCAACCTAATCAACCAATGTAACCAACCTAACCTAACCTAACCAACTAACCTAACCAACCTAACCAACCAACCTAACCTTACCTAACCAACCAACCAACCTAACCAACCAAGTAACCTAACCTTACCTAACGAACCAACCTAACCTAACCAACCAAGTAACCTAACCAACCAACCTAATC